>NC_040914.2:26215586-26294115 GCF_004126475.2 Phyllostomus discolor
TGAAATTTAGCAGCTGCCACATTCCTGTCCTGGGCCATTAGCTGTCTCCAAGAGGGAGGGGTAGTCGCCTGCTTCTTCCTGGTAGGATGTCTCCAGGTGGTAATCTCTAGCCAATGCCCCAGGAGGTCGGTTGCTTTTCCCAGGTGCCAGGATGGGCCTTATCTGTAGTTTCTGAAACCAAAGGTTAACATACACATTACCTGCTAGATTTATGGCTATTTACCTTAAGCTAAAATTTTCCAAGTCTTAAGTCCCCTATCATAAATAGTAAAATGATAACAAATTCACAACTATCAACAACTGAACCTAAAAACAAAAACAAAAACAAACTAAGCAAACAACTAGAACAGGAACAGAATCCCAGAAATGGAGATTACGTCCAGGGTTATGGGTGGAGAGGATTATGGGTGGGGAGGAAGAAGGGGGGACAATGGGGGAAAAGGTACAGGGAATAAGAAGCATAAATGGTAGGTACAAAATAGACAGGGGGAGGTTAAGAATAGTACAGGAAATGGAGAAGCCAAAGAATTTCTATATGTGACCCATGGACATGAACTAAGGTAGGGGAATGATGGTGGGGCAGATACAGGTTGGAGGGGAATAAAAGGGAGGAAAAATGGGAAAACTCTAATAGCATATTCAATAAAATATAATTTAAAAAATTAACAAAATAAAATAAACATAACATTCTTAAAATACTACATACATAACAAAAGAGGAGACGTATCTGTTTCTGTTTTTATTTTTCAGAGAGAGGAGAAGGGAGAAAGAAAGGGAGAGAAACATGAATGTGAGAGAGAGACACGTCCATCATTTGCCTCTCTTTCTGTGACCAGGTATCCAACCAGCATCCTTTTGCTTTGCAGGATGACACCAAACCAACACAGCCTCACCAGTCAGGGCACAAAAGAGGTTTAAAGGCCAGTTCGGGGCTACAAACCCCATCTAATCTCACTTATCTGTTGAACCTAATAAGCAAAATAGACCACGGGCGGCAAACACAAAGCTCTGGGGCCAAATCCAGCGCTCCACCTTCTTTTATGTGGCCCGGCACCTTGTTTCTACCTGGCAGCAGCACTGAAGTCCTTGCCCCTAGTTAAGGAGTAGTTACATCTGTACAGTCCTAAAAATGTTATTGGCTCTTTATAGGAAACCACAATGAGGTGGCCCCCGGTGAAATGAGTTTGACACACCTGAAATAGACAGAGGCATGGACACATGGAACAGACTGACAGCTAGAAGAGGGGAGGAGGGGAGGAAATGGAACAAGGTAAAGAGATTAGCCCAGAGACTGGGATAACTGCCTGCTGATGCCCAGAGGGCAGGGAGGTGAGGCCAGGGGCAAAGTGCCCAAAAGGGAGAAATGGGACACTGTTAATAATGCCAACAATAAAAATAGTTAAAAAATGAAAAATTAAAAAAAAAACAAGGTAGTGTGAGGCCTGGTGTTTCTCAGATGATGCACCTACAATCCCCAATCCAGTGATTCTAAACATGTTTAGGCAGATCAGTCACCAACATTCCAAAGGATCAGATTTTAGGATTGAGAGAGAAAATTTTGTCAATTTTGATATTCATTTCCCAAGAGAGGACCAGAAATGATATTCAGGATCTGATCTACAATCATTACATGGCAGTATTTTGTTCACATTCGTTTAAAAATAACTTGCATACAGAACTATGTCCTTTGTTCCTGGTAACTTCTCTCTGTGGGGTGAGAAAATCTCATTAGCTGGGTGGAAACCTGATTGGAATGAGTGGGACAAACAGAAAGTGGGTGAGGTGGGAGGAGGGCCCAGCCTGATAAAAGGTGCTTGCTGGTCGACCTCACTCCAGAGCTGAGCCGGCAGGGGAAGCAGCTGGAAACCAGAAAAGGACCTAGTGCACCAGAGGTGAGTCCATGGTTTTGATTTTCCTGTTTCTACAAAAAGTTCAGCAAGTGCTGACTGAGGCCAGCTCAGCCCCAGGCATGGGGGGGAGGGGTTGACACCTAGGGATGTCCCTAGGGACATCTAGGGACATCTAGGGATGAATGCCTTTGATGGGAGCAGTGGGCAGAACTTAGATGTTTAACACCAGGTGGCAGAAATAACATGGTCATTTTTATGCTGAGTCAGATCTGAGATGGGCGGACCCTGCCAGGTGGTGAGTGGAGTGTCAGCCACTAACTTACTCTGCCTCTCAGGTTCTGCTGTGGGTCTCAGCCACACTCAGGTGGAGCAATTGTAGGATTTCTGGGTCTCAGCCAGCACCGTCCACTGGATATATAAAGTCACACAGAGACATCATCGTAAATGAGGGGTTTTTGTTTTGTTTTGTTTTGTTTTGTTTAACTTACTGATGTGAGGGAGAAAGAAGCATGGATTTGTTATGATCTCATTGATGAATTCACTGCTTGTTTCTTCCCTGAGGCCTGATCTGAGATGGAACCTGAACCTTGGGGTATCAGGACAATGCTCTAACCAAGTGAGTTCCCTAGCCAGGGCTAACCTCATCTTCTACAAGACACATATACCAAGTAAAAAAGAAAACAAAAGAAAAAAAAAGCCTTTCAATATAGCTGGCAGAAGGCAGTCATTTCAACATCTCATCAATGTCAGAAGTTCTTTGGTAGGTGGCTTATGTTCTCCTGTCCTGTGATGTCTTCAAATTCGAGGGTGTAACTTATGCTCAACACCTTTCAAGGTGGATAAGACCCATCCCACTGGCTCAATAGCCACTCCAGACTAGAGGATGTGACATAAGACATACAGGTCGCACTGGCCAAGAGGCTCAGTTGGCTTGATCATCATCCCGTATAACTAAGAGTTGATGGTTGAGCTCCATTCAGAATGAGTACAAGAAGCAACCAATCTCTCTCTCTCCCTCTCTCTCTTTCCCTCTCTCTGTCTCTCTCTCTCTCCCTCCCTCCCTCCACTTCCTCTCTGTCTCTAAAACCAATAAAAATCTGCCCTTAGCTGGGGATTGAAAAAAAAATTTCACAAGTAGAGACCATCTCACCCCCTAACTTACAGCCCCAGGATGAAGCTTGTCTTCATGCTAACTAGCATTTCAAAATCAGAACTTCCCAGCCATGAGCTATTGATGTTTGTACTTGGATTGCATCTTGATTGCCTGGGAGCAGGGAGTGCAGGTCGCTATTCACAGAAAAAGGGTGGAGTCCCAGGACCCATCAGTCCTTGTCACTTACGATGTTCTAATGGCCTGTCCCTTCCCCCAGACAGCGGCCATGGCCCAACACTTTAAAGACACAAGCCGTTGCTACGTCTGCCTGACCTACCTGGAAGACCCCGTGAGCCTGAAATGTGGGTTCATCTGCTGCCTCAAGTGTGTCGACTCACTGTCGAGGGGCCCCGGGGGGACAAGGGATTGTGTGCTTCATCTGCCCTGAAGTTTCTCAGAAGAGTGACATCAGGCCCAAACACCAGCTGGCCAGGCTAGTGTCAGAGGTCAGGGTGCTGGAGCCCCAGCTGAGAGCCATCCCGAGGATGAACCCAAGGATGCGCAGGTTCCAGGATGAGGTCTGGGGCCACCAGCCCCCACCCCGAGGGAAACAGCCACTTGTCAAAACCCTCCAGTCAAGGTGCTTTACCTTTGTTCTGGCACCTGAAATGCTCCTTCTTTCCCAATATGCCAACCTGGAAGTCTGCATTAAAACCGTCTATAGGTTTTCTTTCTTTTTAAAAGATTTTCTTTATTTATTTGAAGAGAGGGGGAAAGGAAGTGAGAGATGGTCACAAACACTGATACAAGAGAGAAACATAGATGGATTGTTTCTGGGAAGGACCCCAACTCAGAACCCAATCCACAGTTGCCCCCGTGCCCTGACCAGGAATAAAACCAGCATCCTGTTGCTTGGCAGAAGGTCTCTCAACCAAGCCACACAGGTCAGAGCCATCTGTCGGTATCCAAGAAAATATAAGACTTAGCCCTGCCTGGTGTGACTCAGTGGACTCAGTGCCAGCCTTAGGAACCAAAGGGTAGCCAGTTCTATTCTCAGTCAGGGCACATTCCTGGGGTGTGGGCCAGGTTCCCAGTAGGGGGCCCCTGAGAGGCAACCACACATTGATATTTCTCTCCCTCTCTTTCTCAATCCCTTCTCCTCTCTCTAAAAACAAACAAAATCTTAAAAAAGGAGAAGAAAAAGTACATAGTCATGCACTTGACCTGTACTATCCAGTATTTTTGGTAGCCACACAGGTAGCTGGTGGTCACTTGGAACTGGAAGTTGATAGAGTAGAAATTTGATTGATCGAGTAGAAATCCGAGACTGGGTGTTCCATAGCCTGTATGCCTAAAATCCATTCTTCCTGATTCTTAACTGTTTTTAATGTGTTTGGAAACCATTTTCAGTTTTAAATATGTTTGAAGTTGATCTTTGACTTACAGTTGCCACACAATATTACAGTAGTTTCAAAATACAGCGTAGTAATTAGATACTCATATACCTCCAGAAGTGATTTCCCATGATCAGCCTAGTCCCCACCTGGCACCATGCACATCACCCCAGTATTACTGACTGTATTCCCTGTGCTTCCCACTACCACCCTGGGCCTGTTCTGTCACTGCCCATCTGTACTTCCCAATCCCTTCCCCTGTTTTACCTCATGCCTCAAACCCCTCCCATCTGGCAAACATCAATGATTTTTTAATGTTTTCAACTCTAGTTGCATTCAATATTATTTTGTATTGTACACCAACTGTAACTGAAACTTAAAAAATTGTTTTAAAAATTAAAGAGCCCTGGAGGTGACTCAGTTGGTTGGAGAGATTCCTATACACCACAAAAATGCAGGTTCGATTCCCGCCAGGGGGCGCCCGTGAGGCAATCAAGGGATGTTTCCTTCCCAACACCTCCTTTACTCTTCCTGCAAAATCACTAAAAACATATCCTCAGGGAAGGATAAAGAATAAAAATTAAATTTAAACAGGGGAAAGGAGATAAAGCAAACAACACACAGAGCAAGGAGTCTTTATTCCAGAAAGTTTCTTTTTGAAGCTGCACCAACCCCATCCAGGGGTCACCTACAAGCACCGCTTGGCTGTGCGGGAATCTGAATCAGAGTCGCAGGGAGTCGGTAGCGCAGCGCAGGGTCCACTGCTGCGCGTTTGGGCCCCTCTGGGCGCTGCCCCGTTGAGCTGCGGTCCCGGTTCCTGCTAAGGTGTCAGCGCGTCCTAAGGTCAGGACTCTTAGAAAACAATACATATATACACATATATTTATAAATATATGTACAGATTTATATATTTATATATATATTTTACATATAAATATAGTGTGTGTATGTATAATTTTAATATAAATGAGAGAGAGAGAGAGGAAACTGAAAGCTTTGAGTCAATTTTACTGCGCAATAAGTAGAATATTCTCCGTCCTTTGAAATGCCTAGTTCAGGTGTATGTGTGCACAGAATCTGTGATAATTGTATGCTAATTTTGAACATGCAGCAGTCATGGTCTCTTTTTCCATACGGAGTCCACACTAAAGAGAAGAAACCTCCTTCATCAACTTAGCAAAGAGCATAATGTAGAGAGAACGCCTCTCATGACCAAGGGCCAGTTCCAATGATGACAGTTCCTTGTGTCCATGAAATCTGATGTGATCAGGGACCTGGGAAGTTCCCCCAGGAAAACCCGAGGTGTGGAGTTGAAGAGGAGAAAGTGAATGATTCGCATGGGGCCCTGAGGTGTCCCGGAGAGGTCGGGAAAGATCTAATGGATGATCTCTCTTTCCACAGTGGACGTGACCTTGGATGTGGACACGGCCAACAACCACCTCTACATCTCCGAGGACCGGCGGCGAGTCCACAGCGTGTACATGGAGCAGAAGCGCAGGGTCTGTCCTGAGAGGTTCAGTGCCTCCCTCTGTGTGCTGGGCTCCCCGAGGCTCACGTCCGGCCGGCACTACTGGGAGGTGGACTTGGGCACCAGCGCAGAGTGGAACCTGGGCGTCTGCAAGGAGTCTGTTCCTCGGCAGGAGAAGGTGGACCTCTCTTCCGAAAGTGGCTTTTGGACGGTGAGCTTCAAGGAGCACATCACCTTCCTGGCCAGCACCAGGCCGGTGACAGAGCTCATGGTCAGTCCCGGCTTACACCGCATTGGCATTTTCCTGGACTTTGAAATGGGGACCATTTCCTTTTATGACGTGGGCGATGGCTCCCACATTTTTACGTTCCCCCTGATTTCTGTGGCAGAGCCCCTCCGTCCGTTTTTCGCTCCTGGGACTCAGGCAAAGGACGGTGGGAGCTTCATGACACTCTGTCCTGGGTTCAGCCCCAGCGTGGCCAGTGCAGCTGGGCAAGGCCACGGGACTCTGAGCACAGCAGATACAGACGCACCCTGGGTGCGCACAGCCATGGACACCAGCCCCTCCGCTGGTGACCCAGCACCCTGAAAAACACGGGACAGCTGTGAATCACAAACAAAAATTATGGGGAACTTCACTTCCCATATTAAGTCCTGTTATGGTTGTTTTGGGAGAGCTTCCTTGTATAATTGTCCAATAAATATGTTTTGAGAATTCGCATCAATTGCCAAATGTTTCCCTTTTCATTTTCTAAAAGATCAACTGCATGTATCAGGGAAGTTGTAGACAAAATAAAAATGAAAATGTGAGCCAACAGACTGAATGATTTCCTCTGACATCAGAAACCAGACCTACAGAAACAGCTCAAACAAGGATGTGCCCTGGCCATGGTGGCTGGGTTGATTGGAATGTCCGCCCATGCATCAAAATACCACAGGTTCGATTCCTAGTCAGGGTTCGTGCCTAAGGAACATAAGGAAGGCAACCCAACTGAGCTTTCTCTCTCTCAACAACAGGACATGTGTGTGTGTGCCATTTCTCTCAGCAACAGAAAAACACATTTGTGTCAAGTGCACACAGAATGTTCCCAGACCCTAGAGGAAAGCAGGAGGACTTCAGGAGCAGCTGGATACAGGAGGTTAATTGGCTCCAAAAGAATCCTTATGATCATTTATAATGTTTGGAGTTAGTGAGGCTTCATTAGCTTCCAGCTTCGAGTGATGAGAACTGAACAGTCAAGGAGAAAGTGTCTCAGGTGCCACGAGGGGGGCTCTACCACAGTCCCCCTGGGCCTTTGCCCCTGGTTCCTTCCCCTTCATCACAGCAGAGTTGTGTTCCTTAGCTACCACCAGACAGCTTGTCCTTGGAGTAAAACTGGCAGATTCTTGAGAGGGAGGGTTGGATGGGGCTTCAGGTGCAGCACATGGGCTGATGTGGCCAGTGGCAGACACAGGGTGGGACACCAGCATCGTGGTGGAGTGAGGACCCTCTTAAAGAGACAAGTCAGACACTGAGACACTCCCCACACAAGTCTGTCTGCGAGACCTAGGGGGAGGGTGTCCCAGAGAAGTCCCAAAGGTCCCAACCCAATCTGGCTGTAAGACCCCTACAGGCCAGCGAGGGTACGAGGGTAGATGGGACCTTCAGGCCATGGAGTGGCTAAAATCTTGGACAGGTACAAGGACACCCAGGCTGCACAGCGCATCGGGCAACCATGGGTACAAGAGGCACAGAGAGCCACCACAATGAACTGACAGGCGGGGAACTCAGGGAAAGTAAACACTGGAGACACAATGCGATGAGAAACCAAAGGTAATACGAGTGGAGAGAGTCCTCGTAGGTCAATAATCACCTGAATGTTCATGGGCTGAACTCACCAACCAAAAGGCACAGCAAAGATGAGTAGGTTAGAGTAGAACCCAATGACGCTGCCTATAGGAGATCCAACTCACATCCAAAGACACACAGACGTGCACAGTGAAGGGGCAGATGAAACAATCTCCCTTTAAAATGGGGAGCCCTGGCCCAGAGGCTCAGTGGGTTGGAGCCTCCTCCAGTCCACCAAGGGGCTAGGGTTCTATTCCTCCTGGGGGCTTGGATGAGAGGCAACAGATTCATGTATTTCTCTCACGTCCATGTCTCCCTTTCTCTCTTTTTCTCACTTTCTCCCTTCTTCTATCTCTCTAAAATCAACAAACATGTCCTCAGGTGAGCATTCAAAAGCAATGTGCAGAGGACTGGAACAGACACTTACAGGCAGCTAATAGAGGACTTACAGATGGTTTACAGATGGCTAATAGTCCTGAAAAGTACTCAATGTGTCTCTAAGAGACATACAAACTAAAATCACAATGAGGTATCAGTTCCTGTCTGCTGGAAAATCTACCTTCAATAAAGCAACAGACCAGTGCTGGCCAGGATGTGGGGAAAAGGGAACCCTCTCACACTGTAGGTGGGAATGCAGACTGGTGCAGCCCCAGGAAAACAGTGTGCAGTTCCCTCAAAATATTAAACATGGTACCGCCTGTGACCCAGCGATCCTACTTCTGGGTATTTAACTGAAGAAATCCAAACACTAATTTGAAAGAATATACTCACCCCTCTGTCCATCACAGCGTGATTTACAGCAGCTAAGCTCTGGAAGCAGCCCAGGTGCCCATCAGTGGGTGAGTGGATAAACAAGCTGTGGTGCATTCACACCATGGAACACTACAAGGCAGAAAAGAGAATGAAATTTTGCCATTTGCTACTGCATGGATGGACCTAGAGGGTATCACGCTGAGGGGAATAAATCAGATAGGCAGAGATGAAAATCATGTGATTTCACTCATACGTGGAGCATAAAACAAAAAGCAACAAACAAATTGACAGAGCAAATGAAAAGGAACTCACAGTCAGAGCCAGCGCTGTCATGGTCACTAGAAGGGAAGAAAGTGGCAGGGGAAGAAGAGAGGAGAGGGAGTCACATGTGTGGGGACAGAAGGAGACCAGAGGTCATGTGCAGAGCATTTTATTTCCCCGAGAGGGGCAACAGCTGATACTGCATTGAAGCCCTAGATGTCCCACCTGCCTGTCTCAGCTTGAATGACCCCTGCACATAAAGTGACAGGTCCATGTGTCCAGTGCGCTGGCCTTGGCAGAAGGACTGGAAGAAACAGTGGAATGTGCCCCTTGCCCCCCGTGGTGTCTCAGAAGGAAGACTTTGGGCCAGTGTGCTGGCAGGTGAAGCTGGTTTCTAAGATGTGATTATCAACTGGCATTTCTTACTGTCAATCAAATATTGCAATGGTCAATTTTAATGTTATCTCCCTGTATTTCCACATCATTGCTTTGCCCTACTCCCAGTGTGTACAGCCAGGAAAGCTTCTCCCCACAGTCAGCATCCAGAACATGGGGACAGTCTGGTGCAATGGGAGACTCCAGCATGAGCTGTACAAATGATAGAGAGGTATTACAGTGTCCTTTAGGTCCCATGGTCAGAGGGAGACCCCAGACCCTGAGCAAGGAAACAGTGGACTCAAGTGCAGGTATTTTCCAGACTCAATGCACCTCAGGCTGGGAACAGCAAGCCCTGTGGAACTTGAATGCATAGGAAGACCAGACAGGGGTCATACAGGATGACCACTGTGAGGGGCCTGGGGACAGAAGAAGAAGCTGAAGGCAAGGGCCCAGTGGGAAATGCTGTGACTGGAGCTCCTGCTGTACCCCAATGACAACATGACTCTCACCTCAGATTCTCTCCAAGGAACATGGGACACTTTTTCTACCTCCTGCTGGCTGCTCCAGAGGGCCATCTCGGTATTGGCCATTATTGTCCCCAGTCTCTACACCTGCCTAAGGCTGCCATCTTGTGGTCTTATCCTGATGTCAGGTTCTTTGTCCTCTTGGTCTGGCCCAGCCTCTCCATGGTGCTTCTCCTGCACAGACACCACCAGAGGCTGCAGCACATTCACACCCCACAGCCCCCACCAGTGCCCTCCAGAGACCAGAGCCACCCACACCATCCTGATGTTGGTGTACACCTGTGTCAGCTCCTATGTGCTGATTTCTATGTTCACTTTAAAGTCATTGTGTGAGTGGGTCCCCATGTCTAGTGGGTGCAGACCTCCCCTGGTTGGCTTCTGGTTTTCTTGCTCTTTGCCCCTCACTGAGGATGCTCAGAGATCCTAGAGCTCCTGGGGTCATTAACTGTTGGAAATGACTCTTGACAATCTAATCTGTGGATGTCAGTGTTTACAATATTCCTAATTATACTGTTTACTAATCCTTCACCACATGCCAATGTACATAATATCTACCATGAACTTTATTTTAAGTTACAATAGAATTGACATACAACCTTGTGTAAGTATAAGGTATCCAGTGTGTTTTTTTGATGCACTTACATCACTCACGTGCCATCTAATGGTGGTGATCCACCCTGAGAAACATGTGGTTGTGTGATGCTGTGGTTGTGCAAACAGCCCAGAGGCACTCACACCTGGATGGTCTCCCTACTGCTCACCTGGAATGCAGGGCTCAGCCTGTTGCTTCTGGGCTACAAGCCTCCACAGCCCATTGTTGTACAAAACAACTTGTACAATAAATCGACACAAGAGACAATGATGCCATCATGAGACCCGATAAACACAGATATGAGGCTGCTGTAGCCATAACAAAGCATACTTTTCTACTGTAAGCCTTTAAAAAAAAAACCTGTCACCCAAGGCCATGTTAATCTATTTGAGAGAAAGTGTGTGTGTGTGTCAGGGAGAGAGTCAATATTCTGCACCTAGGCACTCTGACCCGGGATCAAACCCAGAACATTTTGGTACTCATGACATTCTAACTAACGGAACCACCTGGACAAGGCAGGCACAGATTCTTTGGTGAGGGTCTGCTTAGAATTGTGATCCATTTTTATTGAGTCATTGTTATCTTATTGTTGAGTTTCAGCATTCTTAACGATATTCTAAAAGAATGGAATTGCAAATAATTCTCCTAGTCTATGGCCTGAGCTCTTTTTACAGATAAAAGCAACATTAATGCACTGATAGGTTTTCCTGGGAGGAGGAAGCAGAAGTGACTCACTGAGATGGTTTCATGGGAGAGGACTTAGGTGACTGAGGGGACAGGGGGATAGTGTGACTTACTTCTTTTGTGTGTTCTTGAGTGCCTTTTGAATTTTGTTGTATGTGCATGAATAACTTTTTCTAAAAAGAAGTTACAGTAAATCCCTACCATTGTAAAACTCCTGGCAGACCATCCTCACATCACGATTTAAGATTCACACTCTGATCCTCTTCTCTAGGACCAACCATTTGCCTTAGATATTCCATTGCTGACAAACTTGGAGGGACTCTATGAACAAATCCCCCCACTGAAAATAGCTTAAAATGATGTGTGTAATACAAAAACAGACTTCTGAAAAGCAACAAGGAGTTGACTAGATACTAACGACCATGCCCCAGAAGAAGGGAAACACCCAGCTTGCCCTCCACAGAGAGCAGTGCCCTGAGTGAGGAGTGGGGGAAGGTGTGCAAGTTCATTGCCCAGAGTCCAGACATGGAGCCCAGCACTGTCAGTCCTGAGCTGACCTCTTCACTTTTCTCCCCATCTGCTTTTTCTTTTATACATGTCATCAACACTTTTTAACTTAATTTTGTGTATATAGATAATCTGAGATTTATATGATGAATGCATACTTACTATAAAAATCATAAAATATTAAAAGTTGTAAATGACAAATTCTCACTAAAGTTCATTGACCCATGCACACTAAAGACTGATCCAATGCAAACAGCAGTTTGCAGCAAAGAGAGTAAAGGTTAACCCTGGTAAGTGTGGCTCAGTTGGTTGGAGAATCATCCTATGACTGAAAGGCTGCAAACTGATTCCTGCTCAGAGCACACACCTAGGTTGTGAGAATGATCCCTGGTCCGAGTGCCTGTGGAAGGAAATCAGTTGATGTTTCTCTCTCATATTAATGTTTGTCCCTCTCTCATTTCCTCTCTCTCTGAAAGCAATGGGGAAAAAATCCTCATGTGAGTAAAAAAAAAGAAATTAATGATTTCTTTAAGGAAGTGGCACCAAACCCAGAGTCACAGGTGAGTTGTTCCTCTAAGACCTGGCTTCCTGATGGTTTCCTGATGGACCAGAGTCCACCTGACAGGCTGACTCTCCATTGATTGGTCAGCACTAGGGTAGGGGGTGGTTGATCACTGCTTCTGTTCCTATGTCAGTCATAGGGCCGTTCTGTCTGATTTCATATGTTCATGCCCCTACTTTCCCACAGTCTAAATCTTCATGAGCATGTTTTTCAACACATCAGATATTCAACCACTTTCACCTCTGCAGACACCTGTCCAGAGCCCTAGCTCTGGCCACAGGTGTATTGGGTCTTTGCAGACTAGGAGCTGGGTGTCCTTCACTTCAGCTCGGGCAGCCCTGGCCTCTCTTGTTCTGGCTCCCCTGTCACCTGGATCCCACGTGTTCCCCTAGTTTGGTTTACTTCCTGATTTTCCCCACTTTTCCTGGTAGTATTTTCCAAAAGAGAACGTGCAAACTTAACTATGAAAACTCTAAACACATGAGGAAACTTTAGACTTTCTTAGCCCTTATTCACACATTGACTTGATATAGAAATCTGGTTTGGAAGTATTTTTCTCTCCAGAAACTGGCAAACATTGTTTCCATGTCTTCTCATCTCTAGTCTGCTGCCTCTTGAGGTTTTCAAGGTCTCTTCCATCCCCTTTCTGCAGTTCCATCATGATGTGTCCGGGTGTGGGTCTGTTTTTGCCTGCTGTAGTGAGAATATGGTTAAACCACTGAAAATGTAAATTGTTATCTGTACACTTCAAGAACTATTCTTGGAAAATTCTAAAATCGTTTACTACTCAGCATGTTTTATTTTTATTTTTCCCATACATTTTTTAAACTACCATTTTTGACATGTTGGAATCTCTTGACTGACAGATTAATAGGTCGTTTCTCCAGCTTGCCCACAACTTTTCATTTATACCACTCAGTAGGAGTACGCCTTCAATCTTCCAGTTCACCTATTGAATTATTAATTTCTATGATGATATTTTTGATTTCCAAGTGATCTTTCCTGTTCTGTGATTGTGTATAATGGTTCTGCTTCAGACGCCAGTATCTTTTACATCTTTCACTTAATACTAAGACCACAGGAATGGGACCCATAGGTCTCCAGGTTATCTCCTTCCATGATATCAGGACACTTTCCCTCAGAGCATTGGATCATGATTACACTTCTCTGTGTCATTTCTGCTAATGGCCCATCTCCCCCATGACAGTGTCAGAGTCATAGAGCCAGGGTCCTACTCTGGCTGTGAACTGTCTCTAGACTCTAACTAATCCTGACACAGTGGAGGCCTTTAAACACATGCTGGGTGATAAACTTGAGTGTGGTCTGGATGGCTAAGGTACACAGCCCCTTGATGTCCTCCAGAGCTCTGAGCCGAGCAGCCTCCTGTCACAGAACATTCTGGAAAATTGCAACAGTTCACTTGCATAGAGTGCAGAGTCACAGAGAGGCAGGATAGTAAGAAGTAAGGAAAATGCCTGGGCAAAAGGAATGAGGAAATGGAAGCAAGAAAATTAAGGCAGGTCAAACAGTGTGAAGAACTTACAGCCAAGTCGTGAATTGCAAGACCTCATCTCCCCTAACCAAGGACACTCCAGAACAAAAGGTTTGTACCTCTCCTCCCTCACCAGAGAATAGGTAGTTTAAATCACCGTGGTCGGGAGGGAAATATACAACAGAGACCCAAATGAGTCTGTTTGTGCCAGATGAACCCTAGGACAGAGGAAGTTAGGAGGACAAATAGAGAAAAGAAAACATTAGAGCCAGACAGACCTAAGATAGAAGTAAAACAGTGGAGCTGACCAAAGCATAATCCCAGATCCCCCTTAGTGCTCATGTTGATGCATCAGCATATTAAAAACACCCCTGGAAACCTGGTGAAGGTTCTGCTGAAACCCTCCCCTTAGATTCTCACAGACACAAGAGATAGAAACCCTCCAGACAGAGACCTGGGGCAGCTCCCTCTAGTGCACACCCACAGCCTGCTTTCAGACATGAATTGCTTTCTCTCCTTCTGAGCTCTAAGGGTCCACCTGAGATTTCAACCAGGGGAACAGTGGGCTGCAGCAGCTTATTTTGGGCTTTTTCCCCATCCTGCCACCAAGGCCCCCTTTTCCCCTGACTCTCCAGTGAGCTGACAGGAACCCCACCTTGGCTCACTTCTGTCTCTGGGAGTTTGACTTCCCAGTGAGCTGACTGCAGCCTGACCTTGACTCACTCCTTCCCTGTAACATTCCCAGGAACCAGAGCAGCCCCACCTAGGCTCTCTCCAGTTACTTCTATCCTAAGTCCTTCCTTAGTGCCACTGTCCCCAGCTTTAATGAACATACTTTCAATATCGCCTGACTCGGGCTGTGGAATCTTATCCTGAGAAATCAAGCACCCACACACCCCACACACCACTCAGCACAGAGAGGCCTGAGGCAGAAACGCTCAGGCCTGGGTCCTTCTGGGGACAACAGCTGCCAAGGGACCCAGTGAAAGCGAGTCATCGAGGCCCCCAGAGAAAACACCCTGTGTTCATTGCAGCTCTACCACCCTCATCGTCTCTGAATCTTCTGTCCCCCACAAGGATCCCAATCAAGTACCTCGTGGGTTGGCTCTGAAGGTTACACTTGACCCTCTCTGTAGATACCAGGGTGTCGGTGCCTGAGACACGTTAAGCGATGCTCTGTCCATCGTTACCATCATTCCAATGATTAGAGCATTTAGGTGCATCCAGTCCTTCTGCTTTTATAAAACCAGAATAGAAGAAACATCCATATATTCACACACATGTGATTATCTTCTTAGGATACATTCCTAAGAGAGGAATTTCTGTGTCAAAATGTAAGCACATTTAAATTCCTGAGACCTTTTACAAAAGCGTCCTTCAGGAGTTTGGTCCCATTTTTCAATCCCTTCAACGTCTACAGAATGTGTTCCCCACCCTTAGGCTGATATGCTCTTCATTTTCTTTCATCTTTGCCAAACTGATAGATTTTTAAATTTTAATTCCTATTTTTCATATTCTACATTCTCATTTTTGTTTACAAGTATTTATTACAAATATAATTAACACTGGCATTTCTTCCTTGGCAAACTGTTTCTTAATATTCTTTACACTTGACTGAGTTGTAAATATTTTTATATATTCAATTTAAGAAGGAAGGAAAAGCAGCCCCAACATGAGAAGGGGTCTGGCGCTTAGAGGGAGGCTTAGTGTTGCCGGGAGCCGGCCTGGTGCTCACTGCTAGGCCGAGTTACCCTCCGTTTGGACATTCATGCTCTCACGGAAGATCAGAATCAGACAGGAGCATCCCGAGACCACGGCGACATGAGACGTGAGACAAACCCACACCACACTGCGTGTTGTCTCAGCACAGACAGAAAGGAGACACGGTGCGGCTTGCACACTACCAAGCAGCTCGGGGGGGCCAGTGAACAGAAAAAAAGGCAACGTCTTTCCTATCACCCGTCACCCTCGCTCCAGTCTGCAGCTTCCCGAGGTATTTCCTGAGATGCCCAGTCACAGACTTGCCCCACGTCCTGACCACGCCAATCTAGAGGGGCCCCTGCACCCACAGACCCTCCCGAGATCGCCGTCCAGATCCAATGTCTTGGGCACGTCCTGTCTCACCCTGTCCCTCCCAGCTGCCCACACCCCCAGGGGTGCGCTCCCCCTCGCCGGACCCAGGTCCCCGGCGCTCCTCAGGGTCTTTAGCGGAAGGACACTGGCACCCATTACATTTCCTGCCAACACTTTTATGTGTCTTTGAGTTTGGTTATGGGCATGAGTTTGTATCTCTGGAGTGTGTGGTTGACACAGAAAAGTTTTATGTTTTCCTTCATGGTTTTTCATCTTTCGGTCTTGCTTAGAAAAACTTTCATTGCACAATTGTAAAAATTCCAGATATATTTTCATCTAGAGGAGAGAGGGCCAAGGGTGAAGGGAAACAGAATTGTTTGAATTCTGGAGGAAATATTGGGAGGAGGAATAACATGTAAGGAATTCTGAGGTGGAATTCCAGTGTTTACATCATCTGCCTTACAATTTTATGAGTATGGAGGGGGCCTGCATGTATTTGATATATGTTGTGTTCAATAAATATTTTCTCTTGAAGTAAAGCCTCATGTGCCTGCTTATGCTCTCCAGGTTCACAAAAATGACACCAAGGGTCCCAAAGTGATGTGCACAAGGACCAACTCCAGTGAGGAGCGTTTTTGATCATTCACAACCTTAGGGTGTTACATCACATTTTAGTTGATGTCTGCACACTATAGTTGTTAACTACATAAGAAGTAAACTTTCTTGGACAAGCTCTATCCTGAGGGTGTATCTAAGACCCTCACAGACAAAGGAAGACCCATCATTCCATATGAAGATACTGTTAATGTACATCAATCTATGAGTCACACAGTGTCTTCGAGGGGTAGGCATATACTGCAAACTAAAATATTCCACATAGGCATTGTCTCATGTGGCAGCTACAGATGATTATGGCTTTTAAATTAAAAGTAAATACAAGTAAAAGTTCAACTGCTCTGCACACAGGTTTCACTTCATGCACTCAACAGCCACCTGCAGCCAGTGGCTGCTGTGTTGGACATGCAGACACAGAACAATCCCTTCTTCCAGAACATTCTATCACACAGAACCGAGCTTCATGTTGTCTGGGCCTCTAGTCACAGCACTAGACCCATGAAAAATGAAAGGGACAACATCATCTCTCTGACAGATGACACCAGATATTTGTCTGGCACATGAGTATATATTAAGCTCATGTATAACAAACAAAACTAGGTCCCTGTGGGACTGGTGCCTTCAAGCACACTCTGTTCCAAGTTTCAAAGGAGAAACACCTTTCCTCCCACCTGTCTTCCCAGACTGATGACACTCTCTGAAATCTCATTTCCAGGGGTGAGCTTTCTTCTATAAGAACCCAGGGCAATGCTTTCAGCCAAGGTGTGGGGAGGCAGGGATCCCACCTCAGGGAGAGGGGTTCTAGGAAGTGTGGAGGGTGCAAAGGATTGGGCCAGTGGGGAGCCTCCCCCTGGTTTATCCAGAACAACCATTCTCAAAGTGTGGCCTGTGGAACCTTTGAAGTTTATAAGAGCCTTTCACTGGATCTATGAGGTCAAAACTATTTTCTTAGGTTAAGGACATCCTTTGCCTTTTCACTGGGCCCGCATTTGCATGGAGGTAAACTCAGCAAGAACGGAGGCTGGGACACCCAACTGCTACAGCAGGCATTCTTCACTACGACTCCCTCACAGACTAGAAAACAAAACCAGTGCCACTTTAACAGCATGTTTAAAGGATTGAAAATTAGTGTTGTTACTAAATCAGCATATATAAATCAACATTTAAAAAATATCTTTGCTTCCAGTCAAGATGTTTGTGTAGGTAAATTCAGTAATATCTCCGCACCACAACCTCATCAAAATTACAACTACACTACAAACACGCATCATTCAGAACTGCTTAAAATCTAGCTAAGCGGAAGTCCTACAACTACAAAGTGAAAGAAGCCTCACTGAGACTGGTAGGAGGGGTGGAGATGCTGAACAGACTGGTCCCACGACCATGTGATAAAAATTTAGAGAGATATGTCAGCTGTGGGGGTTCTGCCCTAGGAGAAGGTGTCCCAGCCTGATACTAAGACCCCCAGACCATGCTTCCAGCACCAGGAAGACAGGTCTCCACAACTTGGGTTATAGAAACTAGCAGGGACTGAGGCTAGTGATGCAAAGTGCTTCCAGAGTCCCAGGCATTCCTTTTAAAGGGTCAGTGCATGGACTTACTCAGACACACTCTTCTGAGCTCCAGCCCTGGGACAGCAACTCAAAAGGCATGAGGAACATATAGAGAGAAATTGAATTGTCTGGCATCAGGGCAGGAGCTGGGCAGGGGCAGTTTCTCTATGACAGAAGTGCTGGCAGAGGCCATTGTTCCTTTGATGAGTTCTCCCCCAACAGAGCTGCCAGGTGTGCACCATGTCTCTATCTCCTATCCCCCTGGCTCACACTGTCCACCCTGCCCTTGTGATTCTCTGAAGCCCAGCCTCACCCACCTTGCAGGCCCACTCAAGCTCTTTCCAGCGACTTTCCATGCAAACAACCTCTCTTGACTCAAGCTGTGGACTTTCCTAAAATATCTGAAACAAGCCTCATCTGGCTGAGGCACACTCCATTTCTACTGCTAAGTGGCCCCAGGCCCAGGACTAGGGGAAGTTGGCCTTGGTTCACAGCTTGGCCCCTCCCAGGTACCTCCAAGCCCAGCACAAGAAGTGGCCATGTGTAGATTGATTTGTAGCTCATGCCAGGTGGTTCTGCATAGGACACAGGTGGTGGCTGAAATTGGCCTGCACCTCCCAAGAGGCCCCACAGCCAGCACACCTGTGAATAGCTTCTGACCACAACAAAGCACCACCCCACCACCTCCACAGCAGCACACTCACGAGGCAGACTCAGCAGGCACCAGAGCCTCCATAGTGGCTACAGACAGAACTCAGAACTGATCAGCCTGGGGATAAATCCCTTCCATTGCCAACAGCAATCCTGAGTCAACTACAACAGCAGAGTGCACATGGCCCACAAGGGGGCACACAGGAGTGCTCAGGTTGGGACATCAGGGAAACCACACCACTGGGCCCTGCATGACACCCACTACACAGGGACACTCTACCAGGACAGGAGACAGCAGCTCTACCTAACACATGGAAACAATCACAGGAAGACTGCCAAAATGAGGAGACACAAAAGTGAAAGGGCAGAACAAGACTTCAGAAAAAGAAGTAAACAAAATGTAAACCAGCAATCTAATAGATGCAGAGTTCAAAACACATTATAAAAATGCTCAATGAGCTAAGGAGACAAGTCGAAGAACTTAGTGTGAATGTCAACAAAGGTATAAGAAACATAAAAGTGGAGAAATAAGGCATAAAGAAAACAGTCATAAATGAAGGACACAATAACTCAAATGAAGATACATTACAGGGAATCCACAGTGGAGTAGATGAAGCACAGGATCAGATCAGAGATCAGAAAGATAAAAAGCAGAGAACAACTGATCAGAACAGCAGGGGGTAAAAGGAGTCCTAAAAAATGAGGAAAGTATAAGGAACATCGGGGACAACTTCTAGTGTACCAACATTTGCATCTTGGGGATGCCAGAAAAAGAAAAGAGAGAGCAAGGAATTGAAACTTTATTTTAAAAAAATAATTATGGAAGATGTCCCTAACCTGGTGCAGGTAGTAGATATACGAGTCCAGAAAGTGCAGAGTCCAAACCTGATGAGGCCCACACACAAGACACGTCATGATTAAAATACCAAAGATTAAAAAAAAGAGAGCACTTTAAAAGCATCAAGATAAAAGCAGTTAGTTACCCATAAGAGATCTCCCATAAGACTGTCAGCTGATTTCTCCAGATGAACTTTTCAGGCCAAAGGAGATTGGCAAGTCTCATTTTTTACATTTCTTTTGGCAAGTAAGATTCAAAGTGATGAAAAGCAAGGATCCATGCCAAGATTACTCCACCCAGCAAAACTAGCATTTAGAATCAGAACTCAGACAAAGAGCTTTCCATACAAGAAAAAGCTAAAGAAGTTTATCACCACGTAACTGGTATTACAGGAAATGTTAAAGGGTAAGAAAAAAGAAATAATATGAAAACTAAAAGGGCAATAAATGCATATCTATCAAAAATTACTTGAAATGAAAATTAGTTAATTGCTCCAATCAAAACACATGTGGTAGCTGAATAGATGAGAGAACGAGACCCTCACACATGCTGCCTACAAGAGACTCAGTTCAGATCCAAAGACACACTGACTGGATGTAAAGAGATGAAAAAGATATTTCATCAAAATGGAAAAAATAAACAAAAAGAGCTGTGGTAAAAATACTTATCCTAGACAAAATAGACTTTAGAACAGAGGCTATATGACAAGAGAGAAAGAAGGACCCAGCCATTGCACTTCTGGGTACTTATCTGAAGAAACCCAAAACACTACATAAAAGAGATAAGACACATTCATATGTTCACTGCAACATTATTTACAAAAGCCAGATAGGGAAGCAGCCTAAGTGTCCATCCACAGATGGTGAGATAAACAAGTGGTGCACATGCACAGCAAAATCTGACTCAGCCACACACACAATGAATGAAATCTCTCCATTGGCAACAACATGGTGGAGGGTATGGTGCTGAGTGAAATACATCAGACAGAGAAAGACAAATACCAGGTGACTGCACTTACATGCAGAATCTAAAGAACAAAGTATTCAAGCAGAACAGAAACAAACTCATACATTCAGAAAACAGACTGACAGTTGCAAGATAGAGTGGGAGTTTGGGGGCTGGGTGAGAAAGGAGAAGGGATTAAGAAGCACACATTGGTGGTTACAGGGTAGTCATGGGGATGTAAAGTGCAGCACAGGGAATACAGTCAATAATATTATAATAACTACATACGGTGTCAGCTGGGTACTGGATTTATGAGGGGATCAATTTGTAAGCATATACATGTCTAATCACAGAGTTACACACCAGAAACTAATATAATAATGTACATTAACTGTAATTGAAAAATAAAAAGTATTTTTTAAAAAGATAAATATATCTTGAATTCATTTACAAATGAATTAATTTAACTCTCCTTAATGAAAATGGAGAATAAAAATGTAAAATAACTCCTATGATGACCGGGAAAGTGCACAAACACACTTCTGCTCCATTCATTCCCAAGTGTCATGAGCCCAGGAAAGTGACCTGTGAGGGCTGAGTCAGCCTCTTCTTCACAGAACAGCAAGTTCACTTAAGAGAATGAGAGACACAGAAGCTGTGGTGACTGAGGTGTGCTGAACTGGCAAACACTCTCTCAGATGAACATGAGCTTCTCCCTCAAGGAGAGTCAGCAGGCAGTTGACCCCTGACAGCACTTGTTGTCTGGATGGAATGGAAGCTCTCAGGGGAAAACCAGGATTCTGGCAAATGTGTGTCTCCCCACGGCAGCCAGACAGCTTCCCAGAGCTGACAACTATTTCCACAGGGATCTGCGGTAATGTTAACAAATGTGATTTTTGATGATGGGTCATTAAATGCATCAACACTGGGAGATCTCTATCACTTAGTGAAATAATTGGTTAATTGTAAATAATCCTGCATCAGTACAAGAGCCTCTCAAGCAATGTAACAGAACAGGAAACACTCAATGGTGTAGTTTCAGGTTGCACTTTGCAAAGAGCTTTTCAGAAACTACCACTTATGTGGCTTTAGTGGACCATCCAAGATGAATATCCACACTTACCTAACACAGTTTTAAGAATGTTCCTCCTACATATTGGTGTGAGGCTGTGTATATTTTCATATACTGCAACAACAAAACTTAAATGCAGAAACTTAATGCAGAAGCAAATATGAAAATCCAGTGGACTTCTAATGATACAGACAAGAACTGAGACTTGCAAAAATGTAAAATGTGAGCAAATCTACTCTTCTCACTGCCTTGTTAATTTGGGAAAATATTATTTTTAATAAAAACTTTATTTCTCTTAACATGTCATAGATTATTAACATTAGTCTAACTGATTTTTTAAAAATTTCTGTTGTACTCCTTGTATGGTAAATATTGATAGCTATAACCCACACAAACAAAATTATTTGGGATTCTCCCTATTATTTGTGAGACTGGATAGATGTTCTGATACAAAATGTCTGAGAGTCGCTGAATAAAACAGCCCGTGGGCACGGACTCAGGGAGACCATGTGACAGAGTTCTCCCTGCAGGAGGAGGGCTGGGGGCAGAGTCACGTGTCCCCAGACCTGGCTCCCAGGTCCCAGCCTCGGGCCCTATTTGGAGAGAGGACTCTTTGTGAGGGGAAAGTCCCCTTCTCCCTGGGGATTTCCCTCTTCCCTCTCTCACGTCCTTCTGCCTGGATACTCACGACGCTGCCCGGGTTCTCACTCGCGTTGGGTGTAGAATTCCACTGAAGCCAATCAGCGTCACCGTGGTTCCGGGTATCAACCCACATTAGGAACGAGAACCCATTGTCCCCCAAATGCTCAGGGTCTAGATCATGGGGCTCCGAGCGCTGCTCCTGCTGCTCTCGGGGGCCCTGGCGCTGACCGAGACCTGGGCCTGGGCCGGTGAGTGTAGGGTCGGGAGGGAGGGGACCCGGCGGGGTCGCAGGACCCCGGGACAGCGCGTCTCCAGCACCCCCAGCCCTGAACCCAGACCCCGGAGTCCCTCCTGGCCCCGACTCTCCTGTGGACCACCGCCCCCTTATCCGTCCCCGGGGGCCCCTGCCCTTTCCGGCACCACCACAGACACCAGAACACGCATCCTCGCCGCCCCCAGGTACGCACACCCTGAAAATTTTAGGCACCGCGATGCAAGGACCCGGCCCTGCGAAGTACCGGTACATCAGCGCTGGCTACGTGGACGACACAGAGGTCGCACACTTCGACAGCCAGATCCCGAACGCGAGGGTGGAGCCGCGGGTGCCGTGGCTGGAGCAGCCCGTGGATGCTGGACGGTACCAGACTACTGGAACGAGGGGACACGTTTTTGCCAGAGCGAGGCACAGATTAACGAAGGGAACCTGAACAAGCTGCGCGCCCACTACAACCGGAGCAAGGACGGTGAGCCACGCCAGCCCGGGGCCCGGTCACGACCCCACCCCCACCCCCCACTGACAGGCTGCTGTCCCTCTGAGTCTCTGGGTCCAGTGAGTGAGCTCCAGGCTGCAGAATCCCGCCTGCCCCCATCCTGGGTGGAGGTCTCCAGGGATTTGATCCCGTTTGATTTTCACTTTCGGTTTAATCATGCGGGTCAGCTCCTGAAAACTGGAGGCGGGACTGGGCTAAGTGGGCAGGGCTGACCCTGGGGCGGGGTCAGTGTCCCACACTTGGCAGGAAATGAGCGGCTGCTTCGTGGGATCTGATGGACGCTTCCTCCGCGGGTACAGTCGGTTCGCCTACGACTGGCACCGACTACTTCGAGCCTGAACGAGGACCTGCGCTCCTGGACCGTGGTCAACACGGCGGCCCCGAAAACCTGGCGCAAGTTGGTGGATCTCCCTGATGCGGAAGAGAAGAGGTTATTTCTGGAGAGACTTTGCGTGCACTGGCTTACCCAGCTCCTGGAGAAGGGGAAGGAGTCGCTGCTCAAGAGCAGGTAGCAGGGCGCGGGCCTCCCCTAGGAGGGGATCTGTGGGCTGGGGCGGCTTCCTACAAGGAGAGGAGGAAATGGGGCAGTGTCAGAATCCCCCTCCTGCACGGGAGAGTAAAGAGTCCCCCAGGATTTCTTATTCTGTGACTCACCCATGGGCACAGTTTTCTCTAAAGCAATGTTCCCCAAACTTTTGGCACCTGAAACAGGCTTCGTGGAAGACAAGTTTTCCACGGACCAGAGGGAGGGGTACTACTGGTAGACAGGAGACAGAGCTCAGTTGCTGGCTTCCTCCTGTGCCGCCCAGTTCCTAACAGGCCACCCACTAGTACCGGTTTGTAGCTCGCTGGCTAGGGATCCACGCTCTAAAGAACCATAAGGGGCCCAGCCCCTCCCTGAAACAGCCCACAGCGGTTCCCTCACACCCTGCAGCACCTGGTGCACAAGGACACTCTCCTTGTTCTCTGGCTGAGACCTTCTCTGCAGGCCTGACTCCTGCTTTTCTGAGTCATCAGCCTCCACCCGAGTCTGTGTCTCCTCTTACAGACACTCCTACCCTACGTTCTCACCTTTTTTCTGGAACTTTCCAAGACATAGGAAATTATCTCTGCTGACTCTGCCCCTGCTGGTGTCTGAGCAGTGCTCTCCCTTCCCCCACCCCACTCTCCTGCCCACTCTCAGGGTGGTCACATGAGCACTGCTGGAGTGCCCCATGACCATGCACAGTTCCTGAATTTTCTCACTGTCCCCTCAGACCCTCCAAAGACACACGTGACCCACCACCCCACCTCTGACCTTGAGGTCACCCTGAGGTGCTGGGCCCTGGGCTTCTACCCTGCTGACATCACCCTGACCTGGCGCGTGAAGGGGAGGATCTGACCCAGGACGTGGAGCTGGTGGAGACCAGGCCTGCAGGGGACGGGACCTTCCAGAAGTGGGCAGCCATGGTCGTGACCCCTGGAGAGGAGCAGAGATACACGTGCCATGTGCAGCACCAGGGGCTGCCTGAGCCCCTGATCCTGAGATGGGGTGAGGAGGGGACAGAGCCTCTCCTCAGGGTGTCCCTGAGCAGGGTCAGGACTCAGGCCTGAGGTTGACTTCTCACCTTCCCCTCACAGAGCCCCCTCCTCAGACCACCATCGTCATCGTGGGCATCGCTGCTGCCCTGGGTCTCCTTGGAGCTGTGGTGGCTGGAGCTGTGCTGTGGAGGAGGAAGTGCTCAGGCGGGCAAGGGGTGGGGTTGAGTTCCCTGTCCCCCAGCAGTTCAAGCCCACTGGAAGTGTGCTCTGCCTCATTAATGGGCATGGTGTCCCCACACGGGTGCTTGTCCATCTGAGTCCTATTTCCTAACACTGACTCTTTAGTGAGCCCTGTGGGAAAGTGAGGGACACATTTATCACCTGATGGTTCTAGCAATGGGGACTGATTCCCAGCTGTCACAGGTCAGAAGGGGAGGTCCCTGCTAAGGACAGACATCCAGACTGGTGGTTGATCTACTCCCCACACATGTACATTCCCTGTATTTCCTGATCCTACCCTGGGTGTTCAGTCACACTTCTGGAACCTTCCCTGTGCTTCAGGAGTGTGGAGCTCCTTCAGAGTCATGGGTCCCAGCCTTCCACCTGACTTCTCACAGAACGTTTTCCTCCCACAGGCAGAGGCAGGAAGAGCTACACTCAGGCTGCCTGTAAGTCTGGGTGTTGGGGAGGTGACATCTGGGACCCTTGGGAGAGTATGGGCTGCAGTCAGTGGGGGGCTCTCCCACCTCATAACTCTGCTGTTGTGTCTTCCCCAGGCAGGGACAGTGCCCAGGGCTCTGATGTGTCTCTCACAGCTACCTAAGGGTGAGACCCTGAGGGCAGGAAGTGAGGGGCATTGGGACTGAGAGTTGGGACTCTCAGACGGGGACATGCTGAGGATGGGGTGGGCTGTGGGGGAATGTGACACTTCTGAGTCTGACCTGAACTTCCTCATAACAACTTTCTTTCCCAGTGTGACAGCTGCTTTCTACGGAACCTGCTGCTGAAACAGTCACTGCTGCCTCACTTTGAGATTATGAATCCCTGACTGCTGTTTCTTCAACTGGTATCTGAACTTGTTTATATCACATTAAAATTAACTATATATTTATATACAGACTCTAAACAGAAGAGACTGGGATTAAGAGCTCCAAGGTGTATTGTTTCTGATAGGTGTTATCCTATCTCCATCTTACGCCATTTTTTAAGCTGCTCTAAGTCACTTTACCTTCACAAACTTACCATGGGGTGTGCAGACAACCCAGGAGGGGCAGACTGTCTGCCACAGGACAAGGGGACCACACTGGCTCCCCAGTGATGTTCCCTGTGACCACTGTGTTCCAAGTGCAAGTAAGGGTGTCTTCCCACACATCCGAATGTGACCCTTTGGAGCCTCTGCCTCTGGCTGGTTGAGTCCCTTGATTCTAACTGAGTGCTGCTTTGGTGCCTAGGAACCACCCCAAGCTTTCTGGACTGCCTCTTGTAGACCTCAGGGGTATCTGTGTGGAGTCAGAGAGCTGACCAATCTGAAAATGAGAACAGCTGCTTAAAGCAGGAGCTGTTCCAGCATCCACTGTCCTTAATCCACTGCAGACACTGCCCTCCTTCTATGGATGCTGAGTCCTGGAAGGTCATGGCCAAGAAGCCAAATTCCTTAGTGGCTTCCTCTGAGAGTTCTTCCCCAACAGAGAGCCCTCAGGCCACAGGATCAGTCTGGCTGCTGAACTGAGAATAGAATCGGAAGACAAGGGACCAGTGAGGCAGGAGGGAAAGGTGTGGGGAAGCTCCCATGGTTCCAGGCTGCAGGTGCTGGGTGTTCTGACGGGGCTGTCAGTGGTGGAAAGAGTGGGAAGGGACTGGACACTGAATGCATTTGGAAGATGATTTCACAGCATTTCCTAGTGATTAAAACTAGGGTGTGGGAAAGGAGTCAAGGTGGACACGCCCACATGTGTACTGTGCCAGCAGAAAGATGGGGTTCTATCAGCAGAGAGAGGGAAGACTCTGGCAGGAGCATGTGTGGGGGAGGGGTGTGCATTTCAACCATTCAGCTGAAGAGAAGCTCAAAGTGAGATTTCTCTTAGAAACACCAGTGAGGTGTCAGGTTGGACAGATGAGTGTGGGGACCTTGAGGAGAAATGTCTGGGCTCGAGACATAGATGTGGAGGTGATGCTATGAGAATGACATTAAAGCCGTGAGCATGGATGAGGCCACCAAGGGAGCCAGGACTGTGGAAGAGGAAAGAACAAGGACCGGACACTGCACCCACCTGTCCTGACAGTGGGGACATTCATCCTGGCAACCCACCCAGGTTGGTGAAGGACAGGTCTCCCCATCACACAGTCACCATTTGTTGATTGTCATCCATTAGTAATTTACGGGGAGATATTCTGAGATTGTCCTGATTATGGTTGCAGGGCTCAGCCTGTTACTTCTAGGCTGCAAGCCTGCACAGCATATTACTGTATAAAACAGCAGGAAATTAAGTTAACACAGGAGAAAATGATGCCCTCAAGAGACCCAGTAAATACATGTACGAGGCTGCTGCAGCCATAACAAAGCTACTGTTCTACTGCAGCCTTAGAAAAATTGTCACCAAAGGCTATGTTAATTGGTTTAAGAGTGTGTGTGTGTGTGTGTGTGTGTGAGAGAGAGAGAGAGAGAGAGAGTCATTGATCAGTTACCTCCCATATACACTCTGACCAGGGATCAAACCCACAACATTTTGGTACTCAGGATCACCCTCTAACCACCTGAACCACCTGGACGAGGCAGGCATAAATCCTTTGGTGGGGTGTCTGATTAGAATTTTGATTAATTTTTGTTGAGTTGTTTTTTTTTATTGTTGAGTTGAGTCTTCTTATATATACTCTGAAAGAATTGGATTGCAAACATTTTCTCCCAGTCTGTGGCCTGAGCTCTTTTTACAGACATAACAGCAACACTAATGCACAGGTAGATTTTCCTGGGAGAAGGAATCAGAAGTGACTCCCTGTGAAGGATTCCTGGGAGAGGACTTAGGTGACTGAGGGGGAGGAGGACAATGTGACTCATTTATTTTGTGTATTCCTGAGTGTCTTTTGAAACCTCTTGTATGTGCATAAGTAATGTTTTTCAAAAAAAAACAAGTTACATAAAATCCCTACACTTATAAAACTCCTGACAGACCATCCTCACATCACAATTTAAGAGTCACACTCTGATCCTCTTCTCTAGGACCAACCACTTGCCTTAGAAATTCCATTCCTGACAAACTTGGCTGGACTCTACGGACAAATCCTCCCACTGAAATGAGCTCAAAATTCCATATATAGTACAAAAACCAACTTATTAAAAGCAACAGAGAGTTGAGGAGATACTAATGACCACACCCCAGAAGAAAGGAAAGACCCAGCTTGGCCTCCACAGAGGGCAGCGCCCTGAGTGAGGAGCGGGGGAAGGTGTGCAAGTTCATTGCCCAGAGCCCAGACATGGAGCCCAGCACTGTCTGCCCTGAGCTGAGCTCTTGATTTTCTTTCTCATCTGCCTTCCCTTCTATACTTGTAACAAAGCTTTTAAATTAATTATGTGTATATAGATAATATGCTATTTATATGATTAATGTATATTCATTATAATACATTAAAAAGCTATAAACTACAAATATTACAAAACTGAATAGGTCCATCCACCTGTGCACATTAAAACCCAATCAAATGCAAACAGGAGTCTGCAACAAGGAAAGTGTAGGTTTACCATGGCTGGTGTGGGTCAGTTGGTTGGAGGATCGTCCCGTAACTGAAAGGTTGCAAGTAGATTCCTGGTCAGGGCACAACCTCGATTGAGCATAAGATTCCCAGTCCTGGTGCCAATGGAAGGAAATCAATTGATATTTGTCTCTCACATCAATGATGTTCTCTCTTCTTTTCTCTCTCTCTGTAAGCAATGAAAAGATAATGTCCTTGGGTGAGTGTATAAAAGAAAAAGAAATAAAAAGCAAATAAAGGTTTATTTAAGGAAGTGGCACCAAACCCAAGTCCATAGGTGAGTTGTTGCTCTGAGACCTGGCTCCCTGATGGCATTCTAGGGGACGGGCTGCATAGGGGACTGAGGGACTTAGGGTCAAGGTCTCCACTGATTGGTCAGCACTAGGGTAGGGGGTGGTTGGTCATTGCATCTGCTCCTAATTCAGCCATGGGGCCGTTCTGTCAGGTTTCACCAGAGTCTCAATCTTCATGAGTGCGTATTTGAACACATCAGATCTCCAACCACTTTCCTCTCTGCAGACACCTGTCCACAGCCCTCAGTCCTGCAGCAGGTGGGCAGGGTCCCTGCAGACCTGGAACTGGGCAGACACCCTGGATGTCCTTCCCTTCACTTTGAGCAGCCCAGGCCTGTCTTGTTCTAGCTCCCCTGTCACCTGGACCCCACATGTTCCTCCCTTTTGGTTTACTTCCTCATTTTCACCAATATATCTGGTAGAATTTTCCAAAGAGAATGAGAAAAGGTAACTATTAAAGCCCTAAACACATGAGGAAACTGTAGGCTATCCTAGCCCTTATTCACATCTTCACTGGATATAGAACTCTGTGTTGGAAATAATTTTTATTCAGTAACTGGAAGGCATGGCAACAACATCTTCTAGTCTCCAGGCCCATAGTTGCTGCCTCTTAAGTTTTCATTGTACCTCTCCTCCCTAAGCAAAGAATACATAGCTAAAATCAACTTTATTCAGGGGGGAATAAACAAGAGAGACCCAATTACTGCCACTTTACCAGATGAACCCATGACAGATGAAGTCAGGGTATCAAATAAGAAACAACAACAACATTAGAACCAGACAGACCTAAGAAAAAAGAAACAATGGAGCTGACCAGAGGATAATCCCCAAACCCCCATGTGCCCGTTTTGATGCATCAGCTTATTAAAAACACCCTGAAAGCTGATGAATATTCTGCTGAAACCCTCCCCGAAATTTCTCGCCCTGAGAAGAGAGTTAAAAACCCTCCAGACCCAGATCTGGGGCAGCTCACTCTAGAGCGCACCCACACCCCCATGTCAGATAGGAACTTCTTTCTGTCCTTGAGATTATCAGCCAGGGGAGCGGGTGGGCAACAGCAGCTTATATTGAATTAAGAAAAAAGGAAAAGCAGCCCCAACATCGGAACCTATGTGGCACTTAGGGTGAGGCCCCATGTTGCCAGGAGCCGGCCTGGTGCTCACTGCTGGGCCAGGTTACTCTCCAGTTGGACACACGTGGTCTCACGGAACATCAGCATCAGACAAGGACATCCCGAGACCATGGCAAACTGAGAGAAAACAACACCAGACTGCATTTTGTCTAAACACAGACAAACACAATGACAGAGGCACTCACAAAAATACCAGCCACCTGCACACAGTGGCTGCCATTTTGGACGTGCAGACACAGAACAATCCCTTGTTCCAGAATGTTCTATTAGACAGAACTGCTCTTCATATTATTTGGGCCTCAAGTCACAGCACTAGACCCGTGAAAAATGAAGGGGCCGATATCATCTCTCTGACAGATGACATCACATTTGTCTGGGACATGAGTACATATCAAGCTGCTGTATAACAAACCAAACTAGGTTACCTGTGGGCCTGGTGCCTTCAAGCACAAACTGTATTCAGCTCAAACAGGAAACACCTGTCTCCCCATCTCCTTTCCCAGACTGAAGACACTCTCTGAAATCTCATTTCCAAGGGGTGACCTTTCTCTTAGTACAACTCATGGGCAATGCTTTCAGCAGAGTGTGGGGAGGCAGGGATCCCACCTCAGGGAGAGGGGTTCTAGGAAGTGAGGAGGGACACAAGGCCGGGGCCAGTGGGGAGACTCCCCCTGGTTTACCCAGAACAACCATTCTCACAGTGTGTTCTGTGGAACCCTTGAGTTTTCTAAGACCCTTCCATGGGATCTATGAGGTCCAATTGATTTTCATAGGATTAAGGACATCCTGGCTTTGTCACTGTGCCCACATGTGCATGGAGGTAAACTTAGCAGGAATGGAGGCCGGGACACCCAGCTGCTAAGCAGGCATTCTTCACCACCACTCCTCACAGACTAGAAAACAAAACCAGCGTCACTTTGGAATGACACAGTCAAGGGATTGAAAAGTATTATCGTTACTAAATCATCATCCTTAAGTAAACATTTACAAAATATCTCAGCTTCCCGTCAAGATGGCTGTGCAGGTAAATGTGGTATTTTCATCACCCCAGGACCACATCAAAATCACAACTACACTACAGACAGCCACCATTCAGAACCACCTGAAATCTAGCTGAACACAAGCCCTACAACCAGGGAATGAAAGAAGCCACATTGAGACTGATAGGAGGGGACAGATGCAGAGCAGGCTGGTCCCACACTTGCATGTGGTTGGTAAAAATCAAAAGGGGTATCTCAGCTGTGGAGGTGCCCCTGAGGAGTGAGGCATCCCAGCCCTAAATGAAGTTCCTCAGCCCAGAGTTTCTGTGCCAGGAGGTCAGGTCTCCACAACTTCTGGCTGGAAGAACTAGCAGTGATGGTGCCTGAGTGACACACAGTTCCCTCTATCTGAGTCCCAGGCAGTTCCTCTTAAAGGCCTGCACACCCACGGACTTGCTCTGAGCTCTGGTGCTGGTACAGCAGCTCAAAAGGAACCAGGAACACATGGAGAGCAACTGGATTCTCTGGCATTGGGGTGAGAGCTGAGGGCAGCTATCTCCCAGACACAAGTACTGGCAGAGGCCATTGTCCTTTTCTGAGCCCTCCCCCACTCAGAGCTGGCAGGTGGGCACCATATCCGAGTCTCCAACAACCTGGCTCACACTGCTTGCCACACCCTGATGATTCCCCAAACCCCACCCCACCCAACTAACGGGCCCCCCATCACTCTTTCTAGTGATATTTCCATGCAAACTGTGTGTCTTGGCTCATGCTACAGATTTTCCTAAAGTGTCTCAAACAAGCAGTATCTGGCCTAGGCATGCCCTGTATCTCCAGCTAAGTGGCCCCAGGCCTGGTGCTAGTGGCAGCTGGCCTTGGTTTGCAGCTTGGCCTCTCCCAGGCCCCTCCAAGCCCAGCACAAGGAGCAGCCATCTACAGATTTCTTGGTAGCTGATGCTGGGCAGCCCCAGGCCGGGCATAGGTGGTAGCTGACTGTGGCCTGCAGCTCCCAAGAGGACCCTGAGCCAGCACCACTGATGGAGTGCTTCAGACCATGAAAAAGCATCACTCAACCGCCTCCACAGAAACACACTCAAGGGACAGGCTCAGCAGGCACCAGAGCCTCCACGGTGATTGCAGCCAGTCCCCCCAGCTGATCAGCCTGGGGATAAATCCTTTCCATTGCCAACAGCAGTACTGACTCAACTATAACAGCAGGGTACACACCGCCCACAAGGGGGTGCACCAAGAGTGCCCTGGTTGGGTCAGCAGGGAGGCTGCAGCACTGGGTCCTCTGGGACACCTACTGCATGGGGACACTCTACAAAGACCAGGAGATGCTGCAGCTCTGTCTAACACACAGAAAGAAACACAGGAAAGCTGCCTAAATAGGAAGCAAAGCATCACGTCCCAAATGAAAGAACAGAACAAAACTCTAGGAGAACTAAACACAATGGGGACAAGCATTCTGCCAGATGCAGAGTTCAAAGCACTGCTTATAAGGGTGCTCAGTGAACTCAGGGGAAGAGTAGATGGCATCAGTGTGGAGCTCAGCAAACAGATAGGGCACATAAAAATGGAGATAGAAAACATTACAAAACTTTATAAGTGAAAAGTTCAATTACTGACATGAACAACTCATTGTAGGGAATCAACAATAGAGTTAATGAAACACAGGATGAAATAAGAGTTTGAGAAGATAAGAAGCAAAAACACCCAATGAGAACAGCAAAATGAAAAAGAATACCAAAAAATTGGGGATAGTAATAAGGAGCCTCTGGAATAACTTCAAGCATACCCATATTTGCATTATGCTGGTGCCCAAAAAAGAGGAGAGAAAGCAAAGAATCAAAACCCTATGTTTTAAACAATGATTTGGAAAATTTCTCTAACCTGATAAAGGAAGTAGCCATAGAAGTCCAGAAACTGCAGAGTCCCAAACAAGATGAACCCAAAAAGGCCCACACCAAGAAACATCATTAATATGCTAAAAGTTAAAGACAAGGAGATCATTTTAATAGCACCAAGATAAAATCAGTTAGTTACCTACAAGGGAGCTGTGGTAAGACTGCCAACTGATATCGCAACAGAAATTTTTCAGGTCAAAACAGATTAGCAAAGCTTTCATTTTTCATTGAAGGACAGATAAAGAGCTTCACAGAGAAGAAAAAGCTACAGCAGTTTAACCGCCCAACCAGTATTACAAGAAATGCTCAAGGGTCCTCTTTAAAATGAAGAAGAAAACTAAGCACAAACATGAATAATGAAATAGCTATAAGTACATATCCATCAAAAATTACTTTAAATGAAAGTAAATTAATTGCTGTAATATAAAGACACATGGTGGTTGAATGAATAACAGAACAACCCTCAGATATGCTGTCTACAAGAGACTCAATTCTCATCAAAAGACAGAGACAGAAAGTAAAATGATGCGAAAAGATATTTTATGGACAAGGAAACAAACAAACAGCTGGGGATAGCAGTCCTTCCACCAGACAACACAGACTTCAACAAAGGCAATGTAACAAGAGGGAAAGAAAGACCTGTCATTTCCATTTCTTGGTATTTATCTGAAGAAACCCAAAACACTAACCAAAAAGACATACATCCACATGTTCATTGCAGTGTTATTTACAAAAGCCAACATATGGAAGTTACCTAAGTGTCCATCAAGAGATGATATGATTTTAAAAAGTGGTACATATGCACAACAAAGTCTGACTCAGCCACACACACACACACACACACACACACAAAGAATGACATCTCTCCATGGGCAACAACATGAAGGAGGGTACGGTGCAGAGTGAAAGAAGTCAGACAGAGAAGGACAAACACCAGGTGACTGAGCCTGCACAGGGAATCTAACACATAGGGTAATCAAGCGGAACAGAAACAGACTCATAGACACAGAGAACAGACTGATGGTTGCGGGATGGGAGGGGCTTAGTGGGTTGGGTGGAAAGGTGAAGGGATTAAAAGGACACATTGTTACAGAACAGTCATGGGGATGTAAAGTGCAGCACAGGGAATACAGTCATTAATATTGTAATAACTACATATGGTGTCAGGTGGGTACCGGATTTATCAGAGTGATTGGTTTGTAATTTATATAAATGTCTATTCACAGAGTCGTACACCTGAAACTAATATAATATTATACATCAACTGTCATTGAAAATTTTAAAAAAATTAAAATAATTATATCTTGAATTCAGTATATAAATGGATTAATTCTTAACTGTCCTTAATGAAAATGGAGAATTAAAAAAATACCATATCTCCTATAATGACCAGGAAAGTACACAAACACTCTGCTACATCCCCAAGTGTCATGAACCCAGGAGAGTGACCTGTGAGGGCTGAGCCAGCCTCTTCTTCATGGAACAGCAAGGTCACTTAAGAGAATGAGAGACACAAAAGCTGTGATCACTGAGGTGTGGTGAATGGGCGAACACTCTCTCAAATGAATGTGAGCTTCTCCCTCAAAGAGAGTCAACGGGCAGTTGACACCTGACAGCACTTGTTGTCTGGATGGAATGGAAGCTCTCAGGGGAAAACCAGGATTCTGGCAAATGTGTGTCTTCCCACAGCAGCCAGACAGCTTCCCAGAGCTGACAGCCGTTTCCACAGGGGTCTGTGGTAATGTTAACAAATGTGATTTTTCATGGTGTGTCATTAAATGCATCAACACTGGGAGATCTCTATCACTTAGTGAAACAAGGCATTACTTTCAAATAACCCTGCATCAGTACAAGAGCCACTCAAGTAATGTAACAGAATAGGAGATACTCAATGGATTTGTTTCAGGTCCATTTTGCAAAGAGCTTTTGAGGAACTACCACTTGTGAGGCTTTAGGGTATGATGAAAGCTGGATATCCACACTTATCTGAAAAGGTTTTAAAAATGTTCCTCCTCCGTATTTGTGTGAGGCTGAGTATATTATATACTGCAACAAAAAAAGAGATTTAATGCAGAAACAAATACGAAAATCCAGCAGACTTCCAAGGATACAGACAAGAAGTGAGCCTTGCAAACTATAAAATATAAGCAGATCCACTCTTCTCACTACATTGTTTTGTTTTGTTTTGTTTTGTTTTGTTTGTTGTGAAATGGCTACTTTTCACAAGAATATTATTTCTGTTAACATAGTTTATTAATACTATTCTAAATGAATTAAAAACTTTGTCAAACTGTTTTATTCCTTGTATGGTAAATATTGATAGCTATAGCCCATACAAACAAAATCATTTTGGGGATTCTCCCTAATTTGTAAGACTCTATAGATATTCTGACACCAAAATGTTTTGACAGTCGCTGAATAAAACAGCATGTGGGCCAGGACTCTGGGAGACAGCGGGAGAGTCCTCCGTGCACCGGGAGGGCACAGCGCAAAGTCCCGGGTCCTCAAACCTGGCTCCCAGGGTCTCATCCCAAGGACTGAGCCTGGATGCTCAATGCTCTGGGGTCTTCTCCCCAGGGATTTTCCTTCTTCCTCTCGCGGCTACTTCTGCCTGGATACTCATAATGCTGAAGCAGTTCTCACTCCAATTGGGTGGTGGGCTCTAGAGAGGCCAATCAGCATCAACGTGGTTCCGGATATACTGACCACTCCGAGAAGTAGAACTCATTCTCTCCAAACTATCGGGGTCTGGGTCATGGGACCCCGAGCTCACCTTCTGCTGCTCTCGGGGACCCTGGCGCTGACCGAAACCTGGGCCGGTGAGTGCGGGGTCGGGAGGGAACCGCCTCTGCGGGGCAGAAGGGAGGGGACCCGGAGGGGCGCAGGACTCGGGGACAGCACGTCTCCAGCACCCGCAGCCCAGACCCCAGACCCCCGAGTCCCTCCTCCGCCCTGACTGTACCCTCCCCCCTCCTGTCAACCACCTTCCCCTTTTCCGTCCCCACGGCCCCTGCCCACACCGGCATGACCGTGTACACCAGGACACGCGTCCTCCATGCCCTCAGGTCCCCACACCATGAGTATTCTCAGCACCGCGGTGTACGGACCGGGCCGCGGGAAGTCCCGGTTCCTCAGAGTCAGCTAGGTGGACGACACGGAGATCCTGCGGTTCGACAGCGACGCCCGGAACCCGAAGCTGGAGCCGCGGGTGCTGTGGATGTAGCAGCCGTGGATGGAGAAGGAGAGGCCGGACTGTTGGAACCAGGAGACAGGGGTTTGCCAGCGGGAGACATAGACTAACGAAGGGAACCTGAACAAGCTGCGCTCCCACTACAACCAGAGCGAGGACAGTGAGCCACGCGCGCCCGGGGCCCGGTCACGACCCCCCCCCCCACCCCACCCCCACTGACCGGCTGCTGTCGCCCTGAGTCTCCGGGTCCGAGCGTCACCTCCAGGCTGCAGAACCCGCCTGCCCCCATCCTGGCTGGAGCTCCCGGGGATTTGATCCCGTTTGATTTTGACAGTCGGTTTAATCAGGCGGGTCAGCTCCGGAAAACTGGAGGCGGGACTGGGCTAAGTGGGCAGGGCTGACCCCGGAGGGGCGGGGGGGGCGGGGTCGCACACTTTCCAGGAAAAGAGGGGCTGCGTCCTGGGACCCAATGGACGCTTCCTCCGAGAGTTCAGTAGGTTCGCCCACGACGGCACCGACTACTCGCACTGAACGAGGACCTGCGCTCCTGGACCGCAACCGACACGGCGGCCCGGATCACCTGGCGCAAGTTGGTGGAGCTCCCCGTAGCAAAGCAACGGCGAGAACTCCTAGGGAAACTGTACGTGCACTGGCTCCACCTGTTCCTAGAAAGGGGAAGGAGACGCTGCTCCGAGCAGGTAGCTGGGTGCGGGCCTCCCCAGGAGGGCATCTGTGGGCTGGTGCGGCTTCCTACAAGGAGAGGAGGAAAATGGGGCAGTGTCAGAATCCCCCTCCTGCTCGGGAGAGGGAAGAGGCCCCCGGGTTTCCTTATTCTGTGACTCACCCGCAGGCTTAGTTTTCTCTAAAGCAACGGTCCCCAAACTTTTGGCACCAGACACCGGTTTCGTGGAAGACAAGTTTTCCACGGACCAGAGGGAGGGGACTGCTGGTAGACTGGAGACAGCGCTTAGGTGCTCGCTTCCTCCTGTGCCGCCCAGTTCCTAAGAGGCCACCCACTAGTACTGGTTTGTAGCTCCCTTGGTTGGGGATCTCTGCTCTAAAGAACCATAAGGGGCCCAGCCCATCCCTAAAACACCCCACAGCGGTTCCCTCACACCCTGCAGCACCTGGTGCACCAGGACGCTCTCCCTGGTTCTGGGGCTGAGACCTTCTCTGCAGGCCTGACTCTGGCTTTTCTGAGTCATCAACTAGCACCTGAGTCTGTGTCTCCCCTTAGAGACCTAGGTCCTCCTACCCTATGTTCTCACCTTTTTCCTGGAACTTTCCAAGACATAGGAGATTATCCCCAATGCCTCTGTCCTTGCTAGTGTCTGAATGGTGCACTCCTTTCCCCCACCCCCTCTTACCTGTCCACTCTCAGGGTGGTCACATGAGCACTGCTGGAGTGTCCCATGACCATGCAAAGTTCCTGAATTTTCTCACCCTCCCCTCAGATCCTCCAAAGACACACATGACCCACCACCCCATCTCTGACCATGAGGTCACCCTGAGGTGCTGGGCCCTGGGCTTCTACCATGCAGACATCTCCCTGACCTGGCAGTGTGATGGGGAAGACCTGACCCAGGACATGGAGATTGTGAACACCAGACCTGTGGGGGACGGGACCTTCCAGAAGTGGGCACCTGTGGCTGTGCCCCCTGGAGAGGAGCAGAGATACACGTGCCATGTGCAGCATCAGGGGCTGCCTGAGCCCCTGACCCTGAGATGGGAGGAGGAGAGGGTGTGGGCACAGAGCCTCTCCTCAGGGTGTTCCTGAGCAGGGTCAGGACTCACATCTGAGGGTAACCTCTCACCTTCCCCTCACAGACACCCCTCCTCAGACCTCCATCACCATCGTGGGCATCCCTGCTGCCCTGGGTGCTGTTGCTGCAGCTGTGGCTGCTGGAGCTGTGCTGTGGAGGAGGAAGGACTCAGGTGGGCAAGGGGTGGGGCTGAGTTTCCTGTCCCCTGGGGGTCAAGACCAGATGGAAGTGTGCTCTGCCTCCTTTATGGGCATTGTATCCCCATATGGGTGCTTGTCCATCTGGGGCCTATTCCCTAACACTGACTCTTTAGTGAGGTCTGTGGGAAAAGGAAGGACAAATTTATCACCTGATGATTCTAGTGATGGGGAGATTCCCAGATGTCACACATCAGTGGGGAAGGTCCCTTCTGAGGACAGACATCCAGATGGGCAGTTGATCTACTCCCCACACATGTACTTTCCCTGTACTTCCTGATCCTATCCTAGTGTTCAGTCACAGTTCTGGAACCTTCCCTGGGCTTCAGGAATGTGGGGCTCCTTTAGGATCATAGGACCCAGCCTCCCCCCTGACTTCTCACAGAACATTTTCTTCCCACAGGCAGAGGCAAGGAGAGCTATGATCAGGCTGCTTGTAAGTCTGGGTGTCAGAGAAGTGACATCTGGGACCCTTGGGAGAGTGTGGGCTGGAGTCTGTGAGGGGGGCTCCCCCACCCTGTAACTCTGCTGTTGTGTCTTCCCCAAGCAGCGACAGTGCCCAGGGCTCTGATGTGTCTCTCACAGCTCCTAAAGGTAAGACCCTGAGGCCAGGAAGTGGGGGTCTTGGGACCGAGGGGCACAATTGGGTTTTGGGGACTCTCAGAGTCAGACATTCTGAGGATGGGGTGGGCTGTGGTGAAATGTGACACTTCTGAGACTGACCTGAACTTCTTCATGACAACTTTCTTCCCAGCGTGACAGAGCTGCTTTCTACAGGACTTGGTGCCAAATAGTCAGTCCAGCTTCCCTTTGGGATTATGAATCCCTGACTGCTGATTGTACATTAGTGTGTGTGTGTACATATATATATATGTATATGTAAACATAATAGATGGACATTAAACACTCCAAGGTATATTGTTTCTGGTAGGCGTTATTCTGTCTATACCTTCACCCTGTTTGTTAACCTGTTCTAAGTCACTTTACATTCATAAACTTACCATGAGGTGTGAAGATAACCCAGGAGGGACAGACTGTGTGACACAGGAAAGGGGACCTCACATCTCCCCACTGATGTTCCCTGTGACCTCCTGTGCTCCATGGGCAATTAAGGGTTTCTTCTCCCACATCCGAATGTGACCTTTTGTGCCTCTAGCCATAGCTGGTTGAGTACCCTGATTCTAAATGAGTGCCATTTTGTAGACTAGGAGTCTCCCCCAAGCTTTCAGGGCCTCCTATTGTAGACTTGAGGGGTATCTGTGTAGGGTGCAGAGAGCTGACCAAACAGAGGGTGAGAACAGCAGGAAGTGTTCCAGCATCCATTGCAGACACTGCTCTCATTCTGCAAATGCTGAGTCCTGGAAGGTCATGGCCAAGGAGCCCACGTCCTTAGTGGCTTCCTCTGAGAGTTCTTCCCCAACAGAGAGCCCTCAGGCCACAGGGTCAGTCTGGCTGCTGGACCGAGAACAGAATCAGGAGACAAGAGACCAGCGAGGCAGGAGGGAAAGTTGTGAGGAGGTTCCCAGGGTTCCAGGCTGCAGTTGCTGGGTGTTCTGATGAGGCTGTGAGCGGTGGACACAGTGAGAAGGGACTGGACCCTGAAGGCATTTGGAAGATGGAGTTCACAGCATTTCCTAGTGATTAAAACTGGGGTGTGGGAAAGGAGTCAAGGTGGACACCCCATGTTTGTACTGTGCCAGCAGAAAGATAGGGTTATATCAGCAGAGATGGGGAGGACTCCGACAGAAAATTGGGGGGGGGGGGAGAGTGGGCATTTCAAGCTTTCAGCTGAAGAGAAGGTCAAGGTGAGATAGCCAATAGACACACCAGTGAGGTATCAGGTTGGACAGATGAGTGTGGGTACCTTGAGGAGAAATGTATGGGCTGCAGACATAGGTGTGGAGGTGATGATGACATTAAAGCCATGAATGTGGATGAGGCCACCAAGGGAGCCAGGGCTATGGAAGAGAAAGAGTAAAGAACAAGGACTGGACACTGCACCTCCCTGTCCCAACAGTGGGGACGTTCATCCTGGTAACCCACCCAGGTTGGTGACAGTCAGGTCTTCCCATCATACAGTCACCATTTGGTGTGTGTTATTCAATAGTAATTTATAGGGAGATGTTCTGAGATTGTCCTGCAGTGCTCTTCACCACTTCTACACTCACCCTCCTTAGCCCCTCTCATACCTTCCACCCAAGTCAGCGAAAATATGATGTTTGTCCTGTACCAGCCCTGAGTATTTTTCACTCAGATGTACAGCACCAGGAATACAGTCAATAATACTGTTGTGAATATTTATGGTATCAGATGGGCCCTAGATTTATCACGCAGATTATTCAATAAGCTATGTAAATGTTTAACCTTTCTGCTTTCCAACTGAAACTAGTATAATATTGTATGTCAACAGTAATTGAAAAGTAAAAAAATATTCAAAGTTAAAAAAATTATAACTTGGACTTCATGCCCAATATTCTGAGAGAGGTTTTCGGGAGAAATGTGAGTATTTTGTGACAAGCCCATGAGCCACCCTGGTTTCGAGTAGACTTGGATGCACACAATCCTGTGATGCGGTGAGACCCGGGTTGGGGAGAGACCTTGAATCCACATTTCAATGTTCTTCCTACCCTCGGGAAGGAAAGGCAGCTCATAATTTGTCATACGAGGGTGGAAGGTATGTGCTGTTTTCTCTACCATGGAGTAAAATCAAGCAGAGGATTTAGAAAGTGGCTCTCAGTTCAACATAATGAAAATCTCCAAATGCTTGCCCTCTGTGATTAACCCTCTGACTGATTTTTTGGAAGAAATAATGGAATCCAAAAATGTCTACATTAAACATAAAAGGATTTCTATGTGGGATATTGGGAGCTCATTTTATTTCAGAAAAAGCCACAGACAGACCTGGGCAGCCAGAGCTGTGGGACTAGAACCCACAGAAAGACCAGTCTGAGTCACATGGATGATGGTGTGAGGGACTTGGAGACAAGCTCTGACAAGAGAAGGAGCTGAAGGAAAGGGCCCAGCAGGAAACACCATGATGGGAGCTGCAGGCACAGATGTCCCTGCACCCCAATGACATGTGATCTAAGCTTAAGCTCCACCCAGGGGACAGGGGATACTTTCTGTGTCTCCTGCCCACTGCTCCTGAGGGCATCTCAGTCATTGCCATCTCTATCCCTGGTCACCAGACCTGCCTGAGGGTGCCATCCTATGGTCATGTCCTGTGTCACATGCACTGTCCTCAAGGTCTTGCTCAGCATCTCCATGGTGCTTCACCTGCACAGACACCACCAGAGGCTATAGCACATTCACACTCCACAGCAGCCACCAATGCCTTCCAGAGACCAGAGCCACCCACACCATCCTGATGCTGGTGGTCACCTCTGTCACATCCTACATACTGGAACCCATTTTCACTTTTTACATCCCTGTGTGAGTGGGTCCCCATCTCTGGTGGGTGCAGACCTCCCTTAGTTGGCTTCCTGTTCTCCTGCTCTTCGCCCCTCACTGCGACTGCTCAGGGATCCTACAGCTCCTGGGGTCATGAACTGTTGAAAGGGACTGTTGACAATCTAATCTGTGGGTGTCTGTTTATAATATTCTTTTTTTTATCATTTTGCAGTACTTCATTTCACTATTTTTTCTGTCTTATTTTTGTTTTAATTGTTGTTCAAGAAATAATATTCTTAATTACACTATTTAATGATCCTTCATTGAATGCCAATGTTGCGCATAAAATCCATGGTGAAGTTTATTTGTAATTTAAAATATAACTGACACACAACCTAGTGTAAGTGTAAGGTGCCCAGTGTGTTTATGTGATGCACTTACATTCACTCATGTGCCACCTAATGGTGGTGATCCACCCTGAGAAGCATGTGGTTGTGTGATGTTATGGTTGTGCTTGTGCGAACAGCACAGAGGCTCTCACACCTGGATGGTCTCCCTACTGCCCACCTGGACTGCAGGGCTCAGCCTATTGCTCCTGGGCTGCAAGACTGCACAGCACTTTACTGCACAAAACAACACAAGATTAAATCAACATGGGAAAATGACACCCTCAGGAGACTCAGTAAACACATGCATGAGACTGTGGCAGCCATAAAAAGCACACTGTTTACTGCAAAACGTTTTTTAAATCTTCAACCAAGGAGCTGTTTATTGATGAGAGACAGAGACAGAGAGAGAGAGAGAGAGAGAAACATAGATCAGTTGCCTTTACTTCCTTTGCGGCCAACTCCTGTTTGCATGTGAGTCGGCTTTAACATACACAGATGAACGAATCCCTTTAGTAACAATTTCTCATTTATAAGGTTAACATTTTAAATTTTTACAGTGAATATACATTTATCACATGAATTGTATATTATCTATGCCCACATAATTAATTTAAAAAGCATTGTTGATATGCACAAAAGGGAAGGCAGATGGGGAGGAAAGTCAAGAGCTCAACCCAGGGCTGACAGTGCTGGGCTCTATGTCTGGGTTCTGGGCAATGAACCTACACACCTTCCCCCACTGCTCACTCAGAGCACCGCCCTCTGTGGAGGACAGCTGGGTCTTTCCCTTCTTTTGAGGCATGGTCATTAGTATCTCATCAACTCTTTGTTGCTTTTAGGAAGTTGGTCTTACACGTGGCATTTTTAGCTAGTTTCAGGAGGAGGATTTGCCCATGCCATCTAGTTCCCTTGTTCAGGAATGGGATTTCTAAGGCAAATAGTTGGTCCTAGTGGACACGGTCAGAATCTGATCTGAAATTGCAATCTGAGGATGATCTCTCAGGAAATTTATAAGTGCAGGAATTTGATGTAATTTGTTCTTTAAAACATTATTCATGTGCATACAAGAGTTTTCAAAAGACACTCAGGAATATAAAAATTAAATAAGTCACATGTCCCCCTGCTCCCTCAGTCACTGAACTTTTCTACCTACAAATAATCACAGTGAATCACTTCTGATTTCTCCTCCCAGGAAAATACATCCATGAACTGATTTTGCTGTTATGCCTGTGAAAATAGCTCAGGCCACAGACTGGGAGAAAATGTTTACAAACCACTTGTTTTAGACTACACATAAGAATTCTCAAACTCAACAATAAGGTAACAATAACTCAATGAAAACTGATGAAAATTCTTAACAGACACTTCACCAAAAAATTACATCAGCCCTGGGTGGGTGGCTCGTTTGGTTGGAGTGTTGTCCCGTGTGGCAAAGGGTTGTGGCTTCACTGCCTGCTCAGGGCACATTCCTGGGTGTAGTGCCCGACCCCCATCCAGGTGCTCATGGGAAGCAACCTATCGATGTTTCTCTCTCACATCTATGTCTCTCCCTTTTCCTCTGAAGGCAATAGAAAAAAAGTCCATGCCGGTGGGGAAAAAAAATGTCCTTCAGTGAGAATAAAAAAGAGGACAAAAAAGAAAATAAGGAAGTAAAGTTTTATTCAAGGAAGTGGCACCAAACCCAGAGTCACAGGAGAGTTGTTGCTCTTAAGACCTGGCTCCCTAATGGCTTCTAGGGGACTGAGGGACTTAGGGCCGAGGTCTCCACTGATTGGTCAGAACTCCAGGGAGGGGTGGGTATCATTGCATCTGGTCCTATGTCACCAATGTGGCCATTCTGTCTGGTTTTACAAGTTCATTCTACTACTCTCCCCAGAGTCTAAATCTTCATGAGCACGTATTTGAACACATCGGTTATTCAACCACCTCCATCTCTGCAGACACCTGTCACAGCCCTCAGTGTTCCCACAGGTGCACTGGCTCCCACACACCTGGAGCCAGGAGACACCCTGGATGTCTTCACCACACCCGAGACAGCCCTGGCCTGTCCTGCTCTGGCTCCCTCATCACCTGGATGCCACGTGTTCTTTTTTTTGTTTTTTCTGGCTTTGCTTCCTCATTTTTTCCAGTTCACCTGATAGTATTTTCCAAAAGAGAACATGGAAACTTAACCATTAAAACTCTAAACACATGAGGAAACTTAAGTCACTTTAACCCTTATTCACATCTTCACTTGATACAGAACTCTGCGTTGGAAATATATTTTTCTTCAGAAACTGGAAGGAATTGCTTCAATGACTCCTAGTCTCCAAGCACACATTTGCTGCCTCTTGAAGTTTTCAAAATCTCTCCCACCCTGTTTCTGAAATTCTGTTGTGATGATCCCAACAGGTTTGCTCTGAAGATTACACTTGACCCTCTATGTAGATCTCATGGTAACACTGCCTGAGACACCTTGAGCATTCCTCTGTCCATAGTTACCATCATTCTAGCGATTAGAGCATTTAGATACATGCAATCCTTTCACTTTTATAAAACTGTAATACAAGAAACATTCTTCTATCTGTATATAGATGAGGAAAATGTTTGATTATCTTCTTAGGATAAATTCCCAAAAGAGGAATTTCTGTGTCAAATGCAAACACATTTAAATTGCTGAGACCTTTTGCAAAAGCATCTTTCAGGAATTTTGTCCCAGTTTCCAACCCCTTCAACCTTCACAACAGAATGTGTTCCCCACCCTCGGGCTGAAACACTCATCATTTGCTTTCATCTTTGCCAAAATGATAGATTTTTATTTTAGCTCCTACTTTTCTTAACACACATTCTCATGTTTATTTATATGTATTTATTACAAATATAGTTGTTTGACATTTGCATTTCTCCTTTTCCAAACTGTTTTCTCATATTCTTTATTTTTGAGTGGGTTGTAGATATATTTAAATGTTGAATTTAAGAAGAAAGGAAAAGCAGCCCCGATCATTAGAATTTGTCTGGCACTTAGAGGGAGGCCCAGTGTTGCCCAAAGCCAGCCTGGTGCTCACTGCTAGGCTGGGTTACTCTCTGGTTGGACATACATGGTCTCATGGAACATCAGCATCAGACAAGGACATCCCGAGACCACAGCAACAGGAGACAAAACAACACCACACTGCGTGTGGTCTCAGCACAGACAGAAAGGAGACAACGGTGCAGCTCACACATTGCCAAGCAGCTCCCGGGCTGGTGAACAGAAGGGAAGGCAGCGTCTTTCCTATCACCCCTCACCCTCGCTCCCATCTTCCTCATCCAGTCATCTTCTGTCTGAGACAGAAATACACATGAAGCTGCTGTACAACAAACAAAACTAGGTTTCTGTGGGTCTTGTGACTTCGAGCACAGGCTATAATCAGTTCCAAACAGGAAACACCTGTCCGCCCACCTGCCTTCCCAGACTGAGGACACTTTCTGAAATCTCATTTTCAGGGGGTGAGCTTTCTCCTAGAAGAACCCAGGGGCAATGTTTTCAGCAGAGTGTAGTGATGCAGGGATGCCACCTCCAGGAGAGGAGTTCTAGGAAGTGAGGAGGACAGTGGTGAGACTCCCCATGGTTTACCCAGAACAACCATTCTCAAAGTGTGCTCTGTGGAACCCTTGTAGTTTCTCAGACCCTTTCATGGGATCTATAAGGTCAAAACTATTTTCATAGGTTAAGGACATCCTTGCTTTGTCACTGTGCCCACATGTGCACGGAGGTAAACTTAGCAAGAACAGAGACTGGGACACCCAGCTGCATTAGCAGGCATTCCTCACCACCCCCCCTCACAGACTAGACAACAAAACCAGTGTCACTTTAGAATGACATGGTTGAAGGATTGAAAAATATTACCTTTACTAAATCATCTTCCTTGAATCAACAGTTTTAAAACTCTTGGTTTCCAGTCAAGATGGCTATGAAGATAAATGGAGTGCTTTCATGATCGTACAGCTACATCAGAATCACAACTACACTGCAAACAACCATCATTCAGAACCATGATCTTCGTCCAGGCGACAAGCCCGAGTTAGAGCAGTGAGTTCAGCATGCTGGGCAGATTTTACCTCCAGTTGATGAGAGCTCTCCATTATGTCCACCATGGAAGTTACTGGATGTCGTGCTTGCTAATGTGCCTGGTCATCTCTCAGATAACATCCCTCTGTAACCAAGTTAAAGCAGCAGCATCAATAGGAGTTTCCTGTAAATCATTCCTAGGAAGCAGTAGGTGGTCAGTCAGCACAACACAACTGTCTCCATGGTGTAAAGGGGGTAACAGGTGCAGGGTTAAGGTGATCACACCGAGTTAAAGTCACATCAGGTGCAGAGAGCAGGACACTTCCTGAGAAGCCAAAGGACAGGCGGAGATGTGGTGAGTGGGCTGAGAGGTCAGTGAAGAGTCAGCGTAATGAAGAGCACAAATATTTAAGAGAACACAACTGTCATTTGTGTCTGGTTATGCAGGTTAGAGGTAGCAGACCTGGGTCTCCCCCCACCCCCACATCCGCCCCCACTGGGAGGTGGAAAGAGTTCAGGAGAAGGGCTCAGGGCACAGTTCTGGGTTCCCCAGCCCCGGGGACTTCATGAGACTGACTCAGTTACCACCCCTGTGGGCAGCTGAATAATAGAGCAACCAATTCTCCTCACTGCGGTTTCAGTGTCAACTTCTCAAGATAACGGTTCTCTGTCTCCCAGACCCGAGTGATACGGGTCATGAGACCCAGACCCCTGCTCCTGCTGCTCCTGGGGGTCCTGGCGCTGACCGAGACCTGGGCTGGTGAGTGCGGGGTCGGGATCGGGAGGGAATGGCCAGGGTGCGGGGCAGGAGCGTGGGGACTCGGAGGAGACACAGCACCCCGCACCTAGACCCCAGAGCTCGGACTTCTGCCCCAGCCCTTTCCCCTTCCCCTGCCCCTCCTTTCAACCGCAGCCCCCCTTTCGTTCCACCCCCGACCCCCTGGGGCCCTTGCCCCTACCGGCCCCACTGAGAACCCAGGACAAACGCCCTACCCGCCCCCAGACCCCCACAGCCTAAGATACTTCCACACCGCCTTGTACGGACCCGGCCGCGGACAGCACCGGTACATGGTCGTCATCTACGTGGACGACTCGGAGATCCTGCGGTTCGACAGCGACGCCGCGAGTCCCAGGCTCCAGCCTCGGGTGCCGTGGATGGAGCAGCTGTGGATGGAGCAGGAGGACCCAGATTTTTGGAAGGACCAGAGGGTGAAAATCAAGCACAACCAACAGACCTCCCGGGAGAACCTGAACAAGCTGCGCACCCACTACAACCAGGGCGACGACGGTGAGCAGGCGCGCCCCGGTCCTGGTACCAGCCCCATCGCCCTGGACAGGCCGGGGTCTCCCCGGGTCTCCGCATCTGTGCAACACCCCCAGGCTGCGCCGTGGAAATGGTGGGGCTCAGTGGTGCAGTGATGACCACCGGGGCGGGCGGGGTCAGGGTCTCACACCCTCCAGGAAATGACCGGCTGCGTGGTGAGGTCGGATGGACGCTTCCTCCGCGGGGACAGCCAGTTTGCCTACGACGGCGCCGCCTACGTCTACCTGAACGGGGACCTGCGCTCCTGGACCACCGCCGCCAAAGTGGACCAGATCACCGGGCGCAACTTGTTGCAGGTCCCTGATGCGGATGAAACCAGGGCCTTCCTGAAGCACACGTGTGTGCGCCGCCTCCAGCTGCTCCTGGAGAAGGGGAAGGAGACGCTGCAAAGAGCAGGTACCAGGGCGAGGCCTCCCTGAGCGGGGAATCTGTGGGCTGGGGCGGCTTCCTACAAGGAGAGGAGGAAAATGGGGCAGTGTCAGAATGTCCTTCCTGCTCCAGAGAGGACCAGCGCCCCAGATTTTGTTCTTCTGTGACTCACCCGCGGGCCCAGCTTTCTCTAAAGGACCATAAGGAACCCAGCCTCTCCCTAAAACACCCCACAGCGGTTCCCTCACACCCTGCAGCACCTGGTGCACCAGGAGGCTCTCCCTGGTTGTCTGGTTGAGACCCTCTCTGGAGGCCTGATTCCTGCTCTTTTGAGTCATTTAGCCTCCACCTGAGTCTGTGTCTCCCCTTAGAGACCTGGACACTCCTACCCTAGGTTCTCTCCCATCCCAGGTGCCTCTGTCCAGGCTGGTGTCTTGGTGATGCTCTCAATTCCCCCACCCCCTTGTCCTGTCCACTCTCAGAGTGGTCACATGAACACTGCTGGAGTGTCCCATGACCATACAAAGTCCCTGAATTTTCTCACCATCCCCTCAGACCCTCCAAAGACACACGTGACCCACCACCTCATCTCTGACCATGAGGTCACCCTGAAGTGCTGGGCCCTGGACTTCTACCCTGTGGACATCACCCTGACCTGGCAGCATGTAGGGGAGGACTTGACCCAGGACATGGAGCTGGTGGAAACCAGGCCTGCAGGGGACGGAACCTTCCAGAAGTGGGCAGCTGTGGTTGTGCCTCCTGGAGAGGAGCAGAGATACACATGCCATGTGCAGCACCAGGGGCTGCCCAAGCCCCTGACCCTGAGATGGGGTGAGGAGGGGGCATGGGCACAGAGCCTCTCCTCAGGGTGTTCCTGAGCAGGGTCAGGACTCAGGCCTGAGGTTTACCCCTCACCTTTTCCTTGTAGACGCCCCTCCAGAGACCACCACAGACCCCGGTCCTCAGACCACCATCACCATCGTGGGTATTGCTGCTGCCCTGGGTCTCCTTGGAGCTGTGGTCACTGGAGCTGTGCTGTGGAGGAGGAAGTGCTCAGGTGGGCAAGGGGTGGGGCTGTGTTTCCTGTCTCCCTGGGGCTCAAGCCCAGGTGGAAGTGTGCTCTGCCTCCTTAATGGGCATCATGTCCCCACACTGGTGCTTGTCCATCTGGGGCCTATTTCCTAACACTGACTCTTTAGTGAGGCCCGTGGGAAAGTGAAGGACAAATTTATCACCTGATGGTTCTAGTGATGGGGACTGATCCTAGCTGTCACAGATCAGAGGGGAAGGTCCCTGCTGAGGACAGATGTCCAGACAGTGGTTGGTCCAGTTCCAGCACACATACTGTCCCTGTATTTCCTGATCCTACCCTAGTGTTCAGTCACAGTTCTGGAACCTTCCCTGTGCTTCAGGAGTGTGGGGCTCCTTTAGGGTCATGGGACCCAGCCCTCCCCATGACTTCTCACAGAACATTTTCTTCCCCCAGGCAGAGGCAGGGAGACCTAACTCAGGCTGCCTGTAAGTCTGGGTGTTGGGGAAGTGACGTCTGGGACCCTTGGGAGAGTGTGGGCTGAAGTCTGTGAGGAGGGCTCCCCTCAACCGTAACTTTGCTGTTGTGTCTTCCCCAGGCAGGGACAGTGCCCAGGGCTCTGATGTGTCTCTCACAGCTCCTAAAGGTAAGACCCTGAGGGCAGGAAGTGGGGGGGCATTGGGTCCGAGGGGCAAGATTGGGTTTGGGGGGGTTCTCAGAGTGGGACATTCGAAGCATGCTGTGGACTGTAGGGGGATGTGACACTTCTGAGACTGACCTGAATTTGCTCATGGCAACTTTCTCTCCCAGTGTGACAGAGCTGCTTTCTACAGGACTTTTGCTAAAACAGTCACTACAGCCTTCCCTGGGGACTTCAAGGGTCCCTGACTGCTGCTTCTGTACCCAGCAACTGAATGTTATTTAACCATCTCAGTGTGCCTGCATTAATTTAATATTACTCATAAATATATATAAGTAAATCAGAAGTGATTTAGATTAAAAGCTCCAAGGTGTATTGTTTCTAGTAGGTTTTATTCTGTCTACTCCTTCACCCTGTTTCTTAACCTGTTCTAAGTCATTTTATGTTCATACACTTACCATGAGGTGTGGAGACAACACAGGAGGGACAGACTGTGTGCCACGGGACAGGGGGACCTCACGACTCCCCAGTGATGTGCCCTGTGACCAACCTGTGATCACCCTGTGAACCTGGTTCTCAGTTCAACATCATGAAAATCTCCAAGTGCTCCCTCTCTGCAATTACTCCCCTGGTTGATTTCTGGAGCAAATAAGAGAACCCAAACATTTCTACTTTAAACTTAGAAGGATTTCTATGTGGGATACTGGGGGCTCACTTTATTTCAGGAGAAACCACAAAACAGACCTGAGGCCATGAGCAGTGAGAGCTGTGGGACCAGAACCCACAGGGAGACCAGCCCCGGGTCACAGGGATGACAGTGTGAGGGACTTGGGGACGGGGTTCTGAGAAGAGAAGTTGCTGAAGGAAAGGGCCCAGCAGGAAACACCGAGACTGGAGCTCCTGGTGCAGATGTCTCTGCACCCCTGTGACAACGTGACCCTAAGTCAGCTCCACCCAGGGAACAGGGGACATTTTCTCTGCCTCCTGCCTGCTGCTCCTGAAGGCATCTCAGTGATGCCCATCTCTGTCCCCAGTCTCTAGAGTGGCTGAGGGCGCCATCCTGTGGTCATGTCCTGATGTCACACCCATTGTCTTCAGGATCTGGCCCAGGGTCTCCCTGGCACTTCCCCTGCACAGACACCCCCAGAGGCTGCAGCACATTCACACCCTGCAGCAGCCACGAATGCCCTCCAGAGACTGATGCTGGAGGTCACCTGTGCCCCCTCCTACATGCTGAATTCCATTTTTACACTGATGTCACTGCCCTTTTACACTCTCATCTGTGGTTGTTGCAGCCAAGGTTTTGGTTTCCTGTTTCTTCAGTGTCAGCCCCTCCCTGAGGGTTCTCAGGGACCTAGAACTCCTGCTGTGCTCTTGTGGTGTGGAAACCACAGCTGAGAAGATAAATCGGAAGTCCGCTTCAATAATAACTTTAATTGTTTTATTAAGTAATTATTTACTCAGTACCATTTCTTAGATAAAATCCACAACGATCTTGGAAGCTCAGTTTGAAACTGGTGCTTCATGGGAAGATCTTCAGGTCAATCCAGAGTATGATGAGCTTGAAAAAGATCCATAAAATTATAGAAGAAATATGTTTCCCCACTGGCCAGGGCAGCTGTTTAAGGGAATCTCCTTTCTTTAAAGACACTGAAGTGTTTCCAGAAATTTCATTTTGACGTGAATGTGGGCAATACCTGTCCAAAAAACAATGCAGATTTTATCCCCTCGATGAAGACAATCAATCCTAGGGAATGGAGATGTGCTTTCTATGTGGGAGAAACTGCGTGCTATCTCTCCCATATGCTGACATGGTACACATAAAATAAGGGTTGTTCCATGGAGATGCTACTTTCCACAGGCGAAGATTTCTTTGAAAATCCTCACTTTTGGATATCTTTACTGATAAGAGAGGGGCGGGGGGGAGGAGCATTCAACAGTTGCCTCTCACCTGTATCTGGATGCAGGATCACACCCACAACCAAGGTAGGTGCCCTGACTGAGTCTCTGACCCACAACCTTTACTGTAATGAGGACGCTCCAGTGAACTGAGCCACAGGACCAGGGCTGAAGGGGGGTTTTTTTGTTTTTTCTTTTTCTTTTTGTTTTTTTTACAGTTGATTCTCTATGAAGTTTTTGATTGAATGGATGAAGTGCTATTAACCCTCCAAGCACCCCCTTTTATTTCTTTTAGATGGCCAGTGTGGTCGGATCCACCAGGAATATTGTTGCCATTGGGCAGCATGGCCAGGGAGCAGCTGGAGTGCACTGAATGCACCCACAACTGTTGAGTTTCCCACCCACAGTTAAATGGGCCATGGTAACCCCAAATGAGCTAGAGGCTGGCTATGCCATAGGGCCTCTCACAATCGTCCAGGATGCAATCAGGGTGAGGTACTTACAGACATCTCTGCCCGGTGGTGTTCAGGATGGTCCCTGTGCCAACAGTAATAACAACAGTTTTTGAAATCGGGACCCATTGATACTTCTCCTGTTGCACAGACATGCAGCCACAAGACAGTGGCTGCTGAGTCTCTTTTCTCCCTCCATAGTTGTCTGTTAAAACTGTAAATGATCATGTTCTGCTGATTAAATACAACATTCTTGGGTCTGGATAATGTATCTGTTCAATGTCGCCTGCCTAGCTTCAGTGTCGGTAAAATGACTTCCTTTCCCTTCCATGGTGGCAGCTTTAGAATGCCCCAGAATTTTGATAGTGGCCTATTGTTTGGGGTCCTGTGTGGCATCTAATAAATCTGGAACCAGTTTTGCATTTCTCTGTGGGCTGCCCTGAGGAAGTGAGGAGGCCACCCCACTTCCCCATCATCCCACAGTCACAGATACAGCAGGTGCACACGACTCTCAGGGTAAACATTGGCTACTGGATCTTCGTCCAGGTGACAAGCCGGAGTTAGAGCAGTGAGTCCAGCGTGCTGGGCAGATTTCATTTCCAGTCAGTGAGAGCTCTCGATTATGTCCACCAGGGAAGTTACTGCATGTCCCTCTCAGTAATGTCCCTGCTCATCTCTCAGATAAGATCCCTCTGTAACCAAATTAAAGCAGCGCCATCAATAAGAGTTTCCTGTAAATCACTCCTAGGAACCAGCAGGTGGTCCGTCAGCACAACACAACTGTCTTCATGGTGTAAAGGGGGTAACAGGTGCAGGGTTAAGGTGATCACACCGGGTTAAAGTAACATCGGGTGCAGAGAGCGGGACACCTCCTGAGAAGCAGAACAACTGTCAGGGACGTGTTGAGTGTGATGAGAGGACAGGAGTCAGCGGAATGAGGATCATAAATAGTTAAATGTGCGACCTGGACCCCTTCGTTTTGAATTAGCAAAGAGAAAGCAGAGCTGGCCCTCCCACAGGGAAGAGGCGGGAAGGTCTCTGTAGGAGGACAGGTTAAGAAACAGGTTAAGACCCCAGTAAGAAACTCCGGACTCTCCTCCGAATACTATTGGGCGAAACAACTCTGGAGCAGCCAATCACCATCACAGTGGTTTCGTGTATGTAAAACCGCACCAAGAACCGAACTCCTTCTCCATTGACTCTCCATTTCTGGTGTTGGCGCTGATAATTGTCCTGCTGCTCTTCAGATCCCTGGACCTGACCCAGACCTGGGCCAGTGAGTGCGGGGTCGGGAGGGAACGGCCTCTGCGGGGCGGGAGCGAGGGGATCCGGCGATAACCCAGCACCCTCCGCCTAGACCCCAAACCCCGACTCCCTCCTCGGCCCCGCCCCCTCCTCTCAATCACCGCCCCCTTTTCCTTGTTTCCTCCCACCTCGCCCACGGCACCCTGCCCCTACTGGACTGCAAGGTGAACCTGGGACCCGTGTCCTCCCCGCTCCCAGATCCCCACAGCCTGAGCAAATTCCCGCACCGCCGTGTACGAACCGAGCCGCGGGAAAAAGCGGTACATCGTCGTCGGCTACGTGGACACAACGGAGATCTTGCGCTTCGACAGCGACGCCGCGAACCCGAAGTTGGAGCCGCGGGTACCAGGGCTGGCGCAAGCGTGGGTGGAGCAGGAGGACCCAGATTTTTGGAAGGACCAGAGGGTGGAAATCAAGCAAGATCAGCGGATGAACACAGCGAACTTGAACAGCCTGCGGGCCCACTACAACCAGAGCGAGGGCGGTGAGCGGGCGCGCTGGGTCCTGGTACAAGCCCCATCCCCACGGACGGGCCACAGTCGCCCCGGGTCTTCGCATCTGTGCAACACCCCCAGGCTGCGCCGTGGAAATAGTGGGGCTCAGTGGTGCGGTGATGACCACAGGGGCGGGCGGGGTCAGGGTGTCACACACTGCAGGAAATGACCAGCAGCGACCTGAGGTCCAGCTCGCGCTTCCTCCGCCGGTTCAGTCAGTTCGCCTACGACGGCGCTTCCTCCGCCGGTTCAGTCAGTTCGCCTACGACGGTGCCGACTACGTCTTCCTGAACGAAGAGGACCTGCGCTCCTGGACAACGGCCGCCAAAGTGGACCCACTCGCTGTGAGCAACTTGGTGCAGGTCCCCGAGGCGGACATCAGGAGGTTGTTCCTGAAAGTCACATGTGTGCGCCGCCTCCAGCTGCTCCTGCAGAAGGGGAAGGAGACACTGCAAAGAGCAGGTGCCAGGGCGCGGGTCTTGCAGAGGAGGGGATCTGTGGGCTGGGGCGTCTCCCTATAAGGAGAGGAGGGGAATGAGGCAGTGACAGAATGTCCCTCAGTCTCCGAAGATGGAAGAGGCCAGGTTTCCTTATTCTGTGGCTGCCCCGAGGGCCCAGCTTTCTCTAAAGGACAATAAGGGACCCAGCCTCTCCCTGAAACACCCCACAGCGGTTCCTTCACACCCTGCAGCACCTGGTGCACCAGGACACTCTCCCTGGTTCTCTGGCTGAGTGGGTTTGTGGAGACCTGTGTCTCCCTTAAATACCTGGACACTCCTATACTAGGTTATGGATCTGAGTCTACACCATTCAAGGAAGTAGGAGATTATCCTAGATGCCTCTGCCAGGCGGGTGTCTGGGTGGTGCTCCCTCTTCCGCCGCCCCCGCTGTCCTGTCCACTCTCAGGGTGGTCACATGAGCACTGCTGGAGTGTCCCATGACAATGCAAAGTTCCTGATTTTTCTCACCCTCCCCTCAGACCCTCCAAACACACATGTGACCCACCACCCCATCTCTCACCATGAGTTCACCCTGAGGTGCTGGGCCCTGGGTTTCTACCCTGCGGACATCACCCTGACCTGGCAGCGTGATGGGGAGGACCTGACCCAGGACATGGAGGTTGTGGAGACCAGGCCTGCAGGGGATGGGACCTTCCAGAAGTGGGCACCTGTGGCTGTGCCCCCTGGAGAGGAACAGAGATACACATACCATGTGCAGCACCAGGGGCTGCCTGAGCCCCTGACCCTGAGATGGGGTGAGGAGGGGGTGTGGGCACAGACAGTCTCCTCAGGGCTTGCTGAACAGGTCAGTACTCAGGACTGAGGTTGGCCTCTCAACTTTCCCTCCCAGTGCCCGCTCCTCAGACCACCATCATCATCGTCAGCATCGCTGCTGCCCTGGGTCTCCTTGGAGCTGTGGCTACTGGAGCTGTGCTGTGGAGCAGGAAGTGCTCAGGTGGGCAAGGAGTGGGGGCTGAGTTTCCTGTCCCCCTGGGGGTCAAGCCAAAGTGGAAGTGTGCTCTGCCCCCTTAATGGGCATCGTGTCCCCACACAGATGCTTGTCCATCTGGGGCCTGTTTGCTAACACTGACTCTTTAGTAAGGCCCGTGGGAAAGTAAAGGGCACATTCATTACCTGATAATTCTAGTGATGGGGACTGATTCCCAGCTCCCACAGTCAGAGGGGAAGGTCCCTGCTGAAGACAGGGCAGCATACACTGGGCAGTTGGTCTAGTTCCTGCACACATACTTTCTCTGTATTTCCTGGTCCTACCCTGGGTGTTCAGTCACAGTTCTGGAAATTCCCTGTGCTTCAGGAGTGTGGAGTTCTATTAGGGTCACAGGACCCAGCTTTCCCCATGACCTATCACAGAACATTTTCTTCCCACAGGCAGAGGCAGGGAGAGCTACACTAAGGCTGCCTGTAAGTCTGGGTGTTGGGAGGTGATGTCTGGGACCCTTGCGAGAGTGTGGGCTGGAGTCTGTGAGGGGGGCTCCCCCACCCCATAACTCTGCTGTTGTGTCTTCCCCAGGCAGGGACAGTGCCCAGAGCTCTCAAATGTTTCTCACAGCTCCTAATAGTAAGACCCTGAGGGCATGAAGTGGTGGTCATTGGGATCGAGGGGCACAGCTGGGTTCTGGGGATTATCAGAGTAGGCTGTAGGAGAAAGTGACACTTCTGAGACTGGCCTGAGTTTGTTCATGACAATTCTCTTTCCCAGTGTGACAGTGCTTCGTTCCTCAGACTCGGTGCTAAAACAGTCAGTACAGCCTCCCCTTGGGACTTTGAGGATCCCTGACTGCTGTTTCTGCAGCTGGCATTGGAATGTGTCTATGTTTTTATCAGCATCATGTCAGGAGGTGGTCACCAGGCCACTCTCCCTACAGCGACCTGTGTCCTCTCTCCTGCGGACAGTTCTGTCCTAGTAGAGTTGGGGTGAGACCATCCCCATCTTGCTCATTCCTCGTCTAGGTTATCTATGTTCCTCTTTTGTCCTTGCCACTTCAGGAGAACCTTGTCCCACCAGGATCTGGGATCCCAGGGACTTGAGGGTCACCCATCTCTTGTGGTGGCTCCAGGGCTGTGCTCAGTGAGGGCTTCCTGTGGCCGTGTCAGCCTGGGCTCAGGCCTGGGTCTGTCCTGCAGCCCCCATCTTTTGAGTACTTGTGCTTTCTTTATTTTTGCAGATATTGTACCTTTTCAGACTATTTAAAAGTAAGTTATTGCAGTATTTATATTAAATGATAGGGGTGTGTCTTTTATTAAATGTATTGGGGTGCTCTTGTTCATAGGATGGTATAGGTTTGAGGTGCACATTTCTACAATACAGGATCTGTACATTGCACTGTGTGCCCACCCCCCAGAGTCAAACCATCCTCCCTCACCAGGTATGAGGTCCCTTCTCCCTCAACCCCCTTCCCTCTGGGAACCACCACACTGCTGTCTGTGTCCATGACTTTCAGGTTTATGTCCCACATGTGAGAGAAATCGTAGGGTTCTTAGCTTTTTCTGACCAACTCACTAAGTGTGATATTCTCCAGGCCCATCCATGTTGTTACAGAGGGCAGTATTCTGTATTTTCCTATAGCAGAATAGTTCTTCTCATCTCATCCTCCTCTGGGTGTCCCCATCTGACAGCAACAGGAGGCATTTTGCCTGTCATTGTCCCCAAGTGGCCAGGGTGGCCCCTGCACTCAGGAATCTGTGGTGTCGAGAGGGGAAGTTTCAGACTCATCCTGCTCTTACTTCCCTGGGTGTGATCGTTCTCCCACCTTTTCCCAGCCTCCTCCAGGGAACCGAATTCTGGAATCAGCAGAGAGCAGGGGGCCTGTAATGTCTCATCTCAGACATGTTCCTGCTGCATTTCTGCTCTGCTCAGCCACTGTCTCCCCTGACCCTTCGCTCTAGTGGGGGCCTCAGTGCAAACTGGGGGATTCACAGAGCAGAAGCCCCTGCAGGTTTAGGGGGCCAGCACTGTAGGGACATGTGGGGGCATCAGTGGCAGCGTGAGTGCAGGTTGTGCTGTGGCTGCCACAGCACAGGTGGGGGCTGGGCCACATCAATAAAGACACTGTCACTAGAACAGGGAGGCGTCCTACAGTGATGGGTCGGTCAGTCAAATAGTAGTTTTGAGTACAGGGTAGATGACACACCATTTTTACATCTGGAATATAGACATACTTTGGAGATGTTTCTGGTTCAAGTCCAAACCACCACAATAAAGCAAATATCCCACTGAAGTGAGTCACAAAATTTTTTTGGTTTCCTCATGAATATAAGTGTTAGGCTTATGCTGTACTGTAGTCTATTATGGGTTCAATACTGTTATGTCTAAAAGGTAATGAACACGCCTTTATTAAAATACATGTTCTTGTTAATAAAAGTGCTCAATCATTCGAGCCTCTAGTTATAATCATTTTGCTGGTGGAAAATCTTACCTTCAGTTGTAATACAAACACAGCCTGGCTGCGGGGCTTGGCTGGAGCATCGTCCACACACCAAAAGGTTACGGATTGGATCTCTGTTAAGAGCATGTGCCTGGCTTGCACTTCAATTTGTGTTTGGGGCAGGTACATGAGGCAACTGATCAATGTTTCTCTCACATCAATATTTCTCTCTCTCTTTCTCCCTTCCTCTCTCTGTAAAATCAGTAACAACAACTCTCAGGTGAGTGTTAAATTAAAAACTGCAGTATCAGTGAAGTGCAATAGCATGCCGCACCCCTGTATGTCAGTGAACTCAGCATAGTCGAAATTGCCAACCTCACAGAACACATATTGTACTGCTCGCCAACCCTTCACCCGTTTATTAAGCCATTTCCAGTCACCTTAAGGTCATAAGTGTACAATAAGGTGTGAGACAACCCAGGAGGGACAGACTGTGTGCCACAAGACAAGGGGACCACATGGCTCTCCATTGATGTTCCCTGTGACCATCAAAGCTCCACGGGAAATTAAGGGTTCCTTCCTGCACATCCAAATGTACCTGTTGGAGCTTCTGGCCATGGCTGGTTGAGTCCCCTGATTCTAACCATGTGCCTCTTTGTAGCCTAGGAGTCACCCCAAGCTTCCAGGGCCCTGTCTTGTAGACCTCAGGGGTGTCCATGTGGGGTCAGAGGGCTGACCAGTCAGAAGGTGAGAACAGCTGTTTAAAGCAGGAACTCTTCCAGCATCCACTGTCCTTAATCCACTGCAGACACTGCTCTCATTCTGCAGATGCTGAGTCCTGGAAGATCATGGGCAAGGAGCCAAATTCCTTAGTGGCTTGCTCTGAGAGTTCCTCCTCAAGGGAGAGACCTCAGACCATGGGGTCAGTCTGGCTGCTGGGCTGAGAACAGAATCAGGAGATAAGGGACCAGCAAGGCAGGAGGGAAAGGTGTGGGGAAGCTCCCATGTTTCCAGGCTGTGGGTGCTGGGTGTTCTGATGGGGCTGTAAGTGGTGGACACAGTGGGAAGGGACAGGACACTGAATGCGTTTAGAAGATGGGTTTCACAGCATTTCCTAAGGATTCAACCTGGGGTGTGGGAAAGGAGTCACGGGAAACACCCCACATTTGTACTGTGCCAGCAGAAAGATGAGGTTATATCAGCAGAGGGGGAAGACTGGCAGGAGCATGTTTGGGAGAGGGGTGGGTTTTTCAAAAGTTCAGCCAAAGAGAAGGTCAAAGTGAGATTTCTCTTAGAAACACCAGTGAGATGTCAGGTTGGACAGATGAGTGTGAGGACCTTGAGGAGAAATGTCTGGGCTCGAGACATAGATGTGGAGGTGATGCTATGAGAATGACATTAAAGCTGTGAGCATGGATGAGGCCACCAAGGGAGCCAGGACTGTGGAAGAGGAAAGAACAAGGACTGGACACTGCACCCACCTGTCCTGACAGTGGGGATGTTCACCTTGGTGACTCACCCAGGTTGGTGACAGTCACATCTGCCTGTCATACAGTCACCATTTAGTGATTGTCATTCACTTGTAATTTATGGGGAGATGTTCTGAGATTGTCCTGCTGTGCTCTTCACCACTTCTACACTCCCCCTTCCTATCTCCTCTCATAACTTACACCCAAGTCAAAGACAATGTGCTGGTTGTCCCATATCTGTCCTCAACATTTATTACTAGCGTGTAAGTACAGCTTAGGGAAAATAGTCAATAATATCATCATAAATATGTATGGTGTCAGATGGGAGCTAGAATTATCAGGGATAATACTGAATAAGCTATATGCATCTTTAATAGGTATATGTATTTTAACTCATGGACACAGACAACATATCATAATATGGAGGCTGGGGTTGGTGCAGGTGGGAGAGGGAATGCGGGGATAAATATTGATGGGAAAGTGAAAAGAAAATCATTTTAAGTTGAAAATTATGCTAACTTGCACATCACGCCCAACATTCGGACAGCAGTTTTTCAGGAGAAATTTGAGTAGATCTTGACAAGCCCACAAGCCATCCTGATCTCAGACAGATTTTGAACCATGCATTCTGTGATGTGGTAGGGCCCAGGGTGGGGAAAGGACTTAAATGCACGTTTAAGGGTTTTTTGGTTTTCGTTTTTTTCTGGGTGGGGAAAGGTCATTCACATGTTGTCACATGACATGAAAGGTACAGCATTTTCTCTACAGTGGAGTAAAGTCAAGCAGAAGATTGAGAAAGTGGCTCTCAGGTCAGCATAATGAAAATCTCAGAATGTGCTCTCTCTGGGATTACCGCCTGAGTGATTTCTGGAGCTTAATGGTCCCAAATGTTTTCTAATCAAAATAATAAAAGGATTTCCATGTGGGATATTGGGGGCACGCTCTGTTTCAGGAAAAGCCACAGAACAGAAGAGAGGTGTGAGCAGCAAGAGCTGTGGGACTAGAACCCACAGGAAGACCAGCCTGGGTCACAGGGATGACAGTGTGAGGGACTTGGGGATGGGGTTCTGAGAAAAGAAGGAGCTGAAGGAAAGGGGCCAGTGGGAAATACCATGACATGAGCTCCTGGCCCAGATGTCCCTGCATCCCAATGACACGTGACTCTAAGCTCAGCTCCTCCCCAGGAACAGGGGAGACTTTCTCTGCCTCCTCCCTGCTGCTCCTGAGGACGTCTCAATACTGACCATCACTGTCCCCAGTCACCAGATGTGCCTGAGGGGGATCTGCATGGGACAAGTTGCTGTAATTTAGAGACACCCCAGACTCCTCACCCAGATGGTGTCACTGACAGAACAAATGACATTGTAGTGGCATCTCTGTGGGGAGATCAGGACCACACACTCTGTCCCTGCAACTGGGGTCAGAAGCCACCCTCCCTGAGGAATCCCTGCACAGAGCTGTGGAGCTCAGACCTGCCAGGTAAGGACTCCCTTGAGTCCACTCTCAGGGCAAACCAGGAGGGGTCAGCCCAAAAGGGACTGGGACCTGTGGGAGGGCAGCACCCTGGGCGAGACTGTGCTGAGCCTGCCTGGTCCTGAGCTACCCCTCCTGCCTGGGATGGTCAGCTGGGAGATGGGGAAGTGCCGGGGGTGTTTCAAGTGGGGCCAGTTTCAGGAGGGTCCCTGCAGGTCCTTATGCCCCAGAGTCCTAGTTAGTGAGAGAAAGGACCCTTTGCAACCTGGGTGCAGCCTTGTATGGCAGGAGCCATGGGGCTCTTCCACCTTGTACAATATCCCACTTTTCTGAGACTTCCCAGGTTTAGAGTGTGAGGACAGGAGTGTGAATTGCCATGCAGTGTTTGCTTCTGACTTAAAAATCCTGGATCATGAATGAAATCCAATGGCAGACACACACGCAGCTACAGACAGAAGGACACAGAAAAGTGTCTGCCCTTCAGTGACCCCCCCCCCACACACACACACCTTTTCCTGTTTCAAATCCCCCTGCAGGAGGTGCCAGCTTCTCAGGAAGTTCTGCCAGGGCGTCGTCACCTCCTGTGTGATTACTGTGTGTGTGAGTGTCTCTCATGTTTCTGTCTCTCATTGAATGTGGACACCTCTCTGACCTCTCATAATCCGAGGCAGCAGAGAAGGAAAAAGAATTTAGAATGAGATGAAGTCCCATTATTTTCCAAGTCTGCCAGAATCGGTGCATGTTATGAAAATAACTAATATATGGGGAGGGGGGGGGTTATACAATCATGAATCAGACAATTCCTTCCTCAGTAATTTAACATATTGGAAATATGGTGGACCGAATGCACCTTGGGCCATGCTGTGGTCTGTGTGTTTGTGACAATCAGTCCATGTGCTGAATTTATAACCCCCAGTCCTGGCGAGTAGCTCAGTTGGATGCAGGTTGTATCCTGGATGCATGGATAAGTTCAACAACCAATCAGTGTCTCACTGTCTGTCTGTCTGTCTCTCTTGCTCTCTTCCCATCTCTGTCTCTTTCCCTCCCTCTCTTTTGTAAAATCAATTAATAAATTGACTTTTTAAAAATAGATGATAAATCCCAGACATGTTATAAGAGGTGGGGCACTGGCAGGAGCTCAGATCATGAGGGTGGAGCTGTTGGGAGTGGGATGCGTTTCTTAAAGAAGAGGCTCCAGAGAGACGTCTTGTCCCTTCCCCTCCTGTGAACTGATGACACAGGAAGGCCCCCACCTGTATGTGGCCATGCAGGAGCCTTGATCCAGGACTCACAGCGTCCAGAACTGTGAGCCACACACAGTGTTGCCTCCAAGTCACCTGGTCGGTGGTATTTTGTTACAGCGACCCAGAGGGACCAAGACAGGCCAATACTGAAAGGGGCTTGAGGCCCAAGTCCAGGGCTCCCTCAGAGGTCACCATGGGCAACAGAAGGGAAGGGTTGTGCAGGTCCACACTAAAGAAAAGTCCTTCCCCCATCTGCCGGCTCTGACGCTGCCCCTCTGTCCAGGGCCCACCTCCTGCGTCTGTTGTCCTGGGCACAGGATGGACTCTGTAGCTGGGCTTTTCTGTCCTCCCAAAGACCGGAACAGCGTTAGGTTCTTGGCTATAAATGTTATCATTTCCCCTCACCTTCTGGGCAAAGGTAATTAAAATAATCATAAAGAATACTTACAGCCCTGGTGGGGTGGCTCACTTGGTTGGAGCATTGTCCCTCAAAGCAAAAGTTGGGGTGTTGGATCCCTGGCCAGGGCACACAGCCAGGTTGCTGCTTTGACCCCCAGTCGGGCATGTGTGGGAAGCAAACGATCAAGGTTCCTCTCTCACATCCATGTTCTCTCCATGTCTCATTCTCTCTCTCCTCTTCCCTCTCTCTAAAGTCAACAAAACGTGTCCTCAGGTGAGGATTAAATGTAAAAACAATGAAAGGAAGCAATACAAAATATGAGGATATTTTGTATTATATTTAAAATAAAGAAACTTGGGGCTTCCCCTGCCCCATCTGTAAGGACCAATCACAATCTTCCAAATGAACCCCTTGGCCACAAATTAGAATTACAGAGTTGTTTTTTCTTTTTCCCCACCAGTTGAAGAAAAAACAAAAAGACAAGATCCTGTCAGGTATCATACACATTGCTGATCCCTGGATGGGAGGAGGTTTGTGGGGCTGGGTGGAAAAAGTGAAGGGATTCAAAAGTACAGATTGGTAGTTCAGAGCAGTCACAGGGATGTAAAGGACAACCTAGGGAATATAGTCAGTAACATTGTAATAGCTCTGCATGGTGCCAGGTGGCAATTAGACCTAATGGGGGGATCGCTTTGTAAATTATATAAATATCTAATCACTGCTACACACCTAACACTCCTATAATATTGTGACCATTGTAAAAAAAGGAAAGAAAAAGACACTAGGATCCCTTTATTAAAAAATGCTTTAGGCCCTGGCCAGGAAGTTCAATTGTTTAGAGTGTCGTCCCCATATGCCAAGGTTGTGGATTTCATCCCAGGTCAGGGCATGTACAAGAATCATCCAATGAATGTAAATGAGTGGAGCAACTAATCTCTCTTTCTCTCTCTTTCTCTCCCTCCCTCTGCCTTTCTCTGAAATCAGTTTTTTAAAAAGTCTAAAAAAAGAATCAGCTAATGCAGAAAAGAGTCATCTGGCCAAGATGAAGGCATAGGTAGGTATAGTTTGCCTCCTCCCACAACCAAAAGAAGAAAAACAACAAATTTAAAAACAAAAAATAACCAGAACTGTGAGAAAATCGAACTGTGTGGAATTCCAACAACCAAGGAGTTAAAGAGGAAATATCCATCCAGACCTTAGTGAGGGGCAGAGATGGGCAGCCTGGCAGAGAGGACTCACTGCAAGGCAGGGGCTGAAAGACTTGAGTGGGAGAGGAAGCTGCAAGCAGACCATGTGGGACGGGGACTGGCGGAGCAGGAGTCCCACATTTGCATGTAGATACAGCAGGAGGAATGACTGGGGAGCGAGACAAACCAAGCAACCCAGGAATCCAGTGTGGGGAAATAAATACTCAAAACCCTTGACTCTAAAAGCCTGTGAGAGTTGTGGTAACGGTGGGAGAAACTCCCAGCCTCACAGGAGAGTTTGCGGGGGAGACCTACGAGGTCCCAGAAAGTACATAAACCCCCTACCTGGGAATCAGCACCAGAAGGGTCCAATTTGCTTATGGGAAGTGGGGGAAGTGACTGAACGTGGGGTAAGAGCTGAGCAAACAGCACTGTTCCCTCTCGAACCCCTCCCCCACACACAGGGCCACAACACAGTGACGGGGTTCCCTGGCCTAGCAAGTACCCAAGGCTCCACCCTTTACTATGTAACAAGTGAGCCCAGATGAAAATATATGGCCCAAAGGAACGAAAAGAGAACTAAGCGATGAAGAGATAGCCAACCCATCAGATGCACAGTTCAAAGCACTGGTAATCAGGATGCTCACAGAAATGATTGAATATGGTTGCAAAATAGAGGAAGAACTGAAGCTTATGAAAAGTGAAATAAAGGAAGGTGTACAGGGAACCAATAATGAAGACAAGATAATAGGGAAAGAAATCAATCATTTGCAGCAGAGGGAAGACATAAACATTCAACCATGAAGCAGAAGAAAGAAACAAGAATTAAAAAAATAAGAACAGGCTTAGGAACCTCTGGGACAACTTTAAGCATCCCAACATCCAAAGAATAACGGTGCCAGAAGGAGAAAAGGAAGAGAAAGAAATTGAAAACTTATTTAAAAACATAATGAAGGATGACTTCCCTAATCTGGCAAAGGAGATGGACTTTCAGGAAGTCCAGGAAGCTCAGAGAGTCTCAAAGACACAGGACCCCAAGAAGCCCTGACCAAGGCACAGCATAATTACATCACCCAGATTAAAGATAAGGAGATCAGCTTAAATACCACTAGAGAAAGCAGACTGTTACCTACAAAAGACTTCCCATAAGACTATCAGCTGATCTCTCTGGAGAAAAACCTTGCAGACAAGAAGGGGCTGGAAAGAAGTATTAGAAGTCACAAAAGGCAAGGACCTAAATCCAAGACAACTCTATCCAGCAAAGCTATCATTTAGAAAGGAAGGGCAGATAAAGTGCTTCCCAGATAAGGTCAAGTTAAAGGAGTTCATCATCACCAAGCCCTTATTATACGAAATGTTAAAGGGACTAGTTGAAGAAAAAGAAGATGATCAAAAATATGAACAGTAAAATGATAAGAAATTCACAACTATCAATAATTGAACCTAAAACAAAAACAAACAAAGCAAACAACTAGACAGGAACAGAATGACAGAAATGGAGATCACATGGAGGGTTATCAGTGGGGAGGGGAGTGGGGGTGAATGGGGGAAAAGGCACAGGGAATAAGAAGCATAAATGGTAGGTAGAAAATAGACAGGGGGAGGTTAAGAATAGTACAGGAAGTGGAGAAGCCAAAGAATTGGTATGTATGACCCATGGACATGAACTAAGGTAGGGGAATGATGGTGGGGCAGATACAGGGTGGAGGGGAATAAAGGGGAGGAAAAATGGGAAAACTCTAATAGTGTTACAGGGTGCAGCCAAGAGGGGGGACCCCAAATAGGCATTTGAAATGCGGTCCAGAACTTAAGGTGTGCGGGAGATTTTAGGATGTCTCCATCCCCCACCCCAGGGTGTGGTTTGGGGGAAGGGACAAATGGAGCAGTGCCATTGAGAGCTGTTTAGCATAGCAACAGCCTTGCAGCTAAACTCTGGCGTGGTCATTTAACATATCTATAGCCTTTGGCTGGTTGCATAGATAGGTTAAGTAGCTGTGATCAGCTCTAAACCAGGGGAATGGAAGTAACTTCCCCACCCAGAAGTAACTTCCCCACCTAGATGTAACTGGGGGGGGCGGGTCCCCTGCGTTACAGCGCCTGCGTGGGAGCTCAGAGGGGATTGGCTCCAGGACATGGGGCCAGCCTGCCCAGACTCGTGATGGCAGCCCAGTAAAGCTGGAAGGATACAAGTTCTGGCATGTGAAGCCGAGTGTGGGAGGAGTCAGAAATGAGGCTGCAGAGGAAGATTGGCCTCGGGGATTTAAAACCCAGATTTGGCGGCCATTGGGGAGGAGAACCACGCGTCTTTAGTAGAGGAGGGAGAACCATGCTGCTTTAGGAGAAGAACCATGTGCAGCCATTGGGGGAGAACCATGCTGCTTTAGGAGGGAGAACCACGCGGACTTGACGGACTGGAGACTCCTGCAGCCCTGAGAGAGGGAGAACCACGCAGCAGCCCTGGAGGAGAGAACCATGCAGTTTTGGCAGAGTGGGGACTCTCCCTTCCTGCAGGCCTGAGAGAGAGGACCACGTGCCTAGCAGAGTGGGGACCCCCGCAGCTTTAGAAGGGGTAACCACCACCTGTTTTTAGCAGAGATCCCGGCAACTCAGCTGAGGGTGCCGGGAATCCAGGGAGGTCTCCCAGTCAAGATGGAGTTCTAACTGGGAAGAACCAGAGGACTGCTAAGGCCATGGACTTCTATTTCCATTCCTGAGATACCATACTCTGGACTGGGCAAAGGGGGAAGGAAGGAAGGACTGTGTCTGTTTGTGGGTGTTTTTAGGGATTTTGGGATTTTGATGAACACATTAGGTCACTACTTTAAGTTTGTATAGCATTAAATAAACGTTTCCTTTCCTTTTCACGAATCTCTGGCATTGAGAGACGTCTTTCCTCTGGCAGCGGACATAACGGACTCGGGGCCTTCTTTCAATAATAGTATATCATCCCAGGCCCCCGTTGTTGTGTTCTGTAACAATAGCATATTCAATAAAATATAATTTAAAAAATTAACAAAATAAAATAAACAACATTCTTAAAATACTACGTACATAACAAAAGAGGAGATGTATCTGTTTCTGTTTTTATTTTTCACAGAGAGGAGAAGGAAGAAAGAAAGGGACAGAAACATGAATGTGAGAGAGAGACACGTCCATCAGTTGCCTCTCTCTCTGTGACCAGGGATCCACCCGGCATCCTTTTGCTTTGCGGGATGACACGAACCAACACAGCCTCACCAGTCAGGGCACAAAAGAGGTTTAAAGGCCAGTTTGGGGCTACAAGCCCCATCTAATCTCACTTACCTGTTGAATCTAATAAACAAAATAGACCACGGGCGGCAAACACAAGGCTCTGGGGCCAAATCCGGCGCTTCACCTTCTTTTATGTGGCCCGGCACCTTGTTTCTACCTGGCAGTAGCGCTGAGGTCCTTGCCCCTAGTTAAGGAGTAGTTACATATGTACAGTCCTAAAAATGTTATTGGCTCTTTGTAGGAAACCACAATGCTGAGGTGGCCCCCGGTGAAATGAGTTTGACACACCTAAAATAGACAAAGGCACGGACACGTGGAACAGACTGACAGCTGGAAGAGGGGAGGAGATGGAACAAGGTAAAGAGATTAGCCCAGAGACTGGGATAACTGCCTGCTGATGCCCAGAGGGCAGGGAGGTGAGGCCAGGGGCAAAGTGAGCAAAAGGGAGAAATGGGACACTGGGAATAATGTCAACAATAAAAATAGTTAAAAAATGAAAAATTAAAAAAAAAACAACAAGGTAGTGTGAGGCCTGGTGTTTCTCAGATGATGCAACTACAATCCCCAATCCAGTGATTCCAAACATTTTTAGGCAGATCAGTCACCAACATTCCAAAGGATCAGATTTTAGGATTGAGTGAGAAAATGTTCTCATTTTTGATATTCATTTCCCAAGACGGGACCAGAAATGATATTCAGGATCTAATCTACAATGATTACATGGCAGTATTTTGTTCACATTCATTTAAAAATAACTTTCATACACAACTATGTCCTTTGTTCCTGGCAGCTCCTCTCTGTGGGGTGAGAAAATCTCATTAGCTGGGTGGAAATCTGATTGGAATGAGTGGGACAAACAGAAAGTGGGTGAGGTGGGAGGAGGGCCCAGCCTGATAAAAGGTGCTTGCTGGTCGACCTCACTCCAGAGCTGAGCCAGCAGAGGAAGCAGCTGGAAACCAGAAGAGGACCTAGTGCACCAGAGGTGAGTCCATGGTTTTGACTTTCCTGTTTCTACAAAAGGTTCAGCAAGTGCTGACTGAGGCCAGCTCAGTCCCAGGCATGGGGTGGACATCTAGGGATGAATGCCTTTGATGGGAGCAGTGGGCAGAACTTAGATGTTTAACACCAGGTGGCAGAAATAACATGGTCGTTTTTATGCTGAGTCAGATCTCAGATGGGCGGACCCTGCCAGGTGGTGAGTGGAGTGTCAGCCACTAACTTACTCTGCCTCTCAGGTTCTGCTGTGGGTCTCAGCCACACTCAGGTGGAGCAATTGTAGGATTTCTGGGTCTCAGCCAGCACCGTCCACTGGATATATAAAGTCACACAGAGACATCATTGTAAATGAGGGGTTTTTGTTTGGTTTTGTTTTGTTTGTTTAACTTACTGATGTGAGGGAGAAAGAAGCATGAATTTGTTACGATCTCATTGATGAATTCACTGCTTGTTTCTTGCCTGAGGCCTGATCTGAGATGGAACCTGAACCTTGGGGTATCAGGACAATGCTCTAACCAAGTGAGTTCCCCAGCCAGGGCTAACCTCATTTTCTACAAGACACATATACCAAGTAAAAAAGAAAACAAAAGAAAAAAAAAAAAACCCTTTCAATATAGCTGGCAGAAGGCAGTCATTTCAACATCTCATCAATGTCAGTTCTTTGGGAGGTGGCTTATGTTCTCCTGTCCTGTGATGTCTTCAAATTCGAGGGTATATCTTATGCTCAACACCTTTCAAGGTGGATAAGACCCATCCCACTGGCTCAATAGCCACTCCAGACTAGAGGATGTGACATAAGACATGCAGGTCGCACTGGTCAGGAGGCTCAGTTGGCTTGATCATCATCCCGTATAACTAAGAGTTGATGGTTGAGCTCCATTCAGAATGAGTACAAGAAGCAAGCATCTCTCTCTCTGTCTCTCTCTGTCTCTCCCTCTCTCCCTCCCTCCCTCCCTCCCTCCCTCCACTTCCTCTCTGTCTCTAAAACCAATAAAAATCTGCCCTTAGCTGGGGTTTGAAAAAAAAATTTCACGAGTAGAGACCATCTCAACCCCTAACTTACAGCCCCAGGATAAAGCTTGTCTTCATGCTAACTAGCATTTCAAAATCAGAACTTCCTGGCCATGAGCTATTGATGTTTGTACTTGGATTGCATCTTGATTGCCTGGGAGCAGGAAGTGCAGGTTGCTATTCACAGAAACAGGGTGAAGTCCCAGGACCCATCAGTCCTTGTCACTTACAATGTTCTAACGGCCTGTCCCTTCCCCCAGACAGCGATCATGGCCAAACATTTTAAAGACATAAGCAGTTGCTACATTTGCCTGTCCTACCTGGAAGACCCCGTCAGTCTGAAATGTGGGTTCATCTGCTGCTTCAAGTGTGTCAACTCACTGCCGAGGGGCCCCGGGGGACACGGGATTATGTGCTTCACCTGCCCTGAGGTTTCTCAGAAGAGTGACATCAGGCCCAAACACCAGCTGGCTAGGCTGGTGTCAGAGGTCAGGACGCTGGAGCCCCAGCTGAGAGCCATCCTGAGGATGAACCCGAGGATGCGCAGGTTCCAAGGTGAGGTCTGGGGCCACCAGCCCTCACCCCAAGGGAAACAGCCACTTGTCAAAGCCCTCCAGTCAAGGTGCTTTACCTTTGTTCTGGCACCTGAAATGCTCGTTCTTTCCCATTGTGCCAACCTGGAAGTCTGCATTAAAACCGTCTGTAGGTTTTCTTTGTTTTTTTTTTTAAAGATTTTATTTATTTATTTGAAGAGATGGGGGAAGGAAGTGAAAGATGGTGAGAAACACTGATACAAGAGAGAAACATGGATGGATTGCCTCTGGCCTGTATCCCTAAAATCCATTCTTCCTGATTCTTAACTGTTTTTAATGTGTTTGGAGACCATTTTCAGTTTTAAATATGTTTGAGGTTGATGTTTGAATTACAGTTGCCACACAATGTTACAGTAGTTTTAAAATACAGCATAGTAATTAAATATTCATATACCTCCAGAAGTGATTCGCCTTGATCAGCCTAGTCCCCACCTGTCACCATGCACATTACCCCAGTATTACTGACTGTATTCCCTGTGCTTCCCGCTACCACCCTGGGCCTGTTCTGTCACTGCCCATCTGTACTTCCCAATACCTTCCCCTGTTTTACCTTATGCCCCAAACCCCCTCCCATCTGGCAAGCATTAATAATTTTTTAATGTTTTCAACTCTAGTTGCATTCAATATTATTTTGTATTGTACATCAACTGTAACTGAAACTTAAAAAATTGTTTTACAAATTAAAGGGCCTTGGAGGTGGCTTAGTTGGTTGGAGAGATTCCTGTACACCACAAGGTTACAGGTTCGATTCCAGCCAGGGGCCTCATGAGTAAGGCACATGAGTGAGGCAAGCGATGAATGTCTCTCTCCTTCTCAACACCTCCTTTCCTTCCTGTGCAAAATCACGAAAAACATATCCTCAGGGAAGGATTAAAAAAATAAAAATTAAAATAAAAAAGGAAAAAGAAGAGATAAAAGAAACAGAAACTGGGGTCGAGGAATCATTATTCCAGAAGGTTTCTTTCTAAAGCGGGGCCAACCCCATCCAGGGGTCACCTTAGATGCAGAGCTCTGGGCCCCAATCAGAGTCGGAGGGAAGCTGGGCCACAGCTCACCGTCCGGTGCTCCGAGTTCGGGCCCCTCCAGGCACTGCCCCATTGAGCTGCGGTCCCAGTTCCTGCTAAGGTGTCCACGTGTCCTAAGGTCAGGACTCTTACAAAAAAATACATATACACATATATTTACAAATATATGTACAGGTTTATATACTTATATATTTACATATAAACATATTGTATGTGTGCATATATAATTTTAATATAATTTAGAGACAGAGAGAGAGGAAACAGAAAGCTTTCATGTCAGTTTTACTCTGCAATAAGTAGAATATCCTCCGTCCTTTAAAATGCCTAGTTCAGGTGTATGTGTGGAAAGAGTCTGTGATAATTTGTATGCTAATTTTGAAAACATGCAGCAGTCATGGTCTCTTTTTCCATGCGGAGTCCACACTAAAGGGAAGAAACCTCCTTAATCCACTAAGCAAAGAGAATAGTGTAGAGAGAACACCTGTAATGACCAAGGGCCAGTTCCAATGATGACCGTTCCTTGTGTCCATGAAATCTGATGAAATCAGGGACCCGGGAAGTTCCCCCAGGAAAACACAAGGTGTGGAGATAAAGATGAGATAGTGAATGAGTCACGTGGGCTCCTGAGGTGACCCCGAGGGGTGGGGACAGAGCTGACAAATTATTTCTCTTTCCACAGTGGACGTGACCTTGGATGTGGACACAGCCAACAACCACCTCTACATCTCTGAGGACCTGCGGCAAGTCCGCTGTGTGTACGAGGAGCAGAAGCGCAGGGTCTGTCCTGAGAGGTTCAGCACCTCCCTCTGTGTGTTGGGCTCCCCGAGGCTCACGTCCGGCCGGCACTACTGGGAGGTGGACGTGGGCACCAGCACAGAGTGGAACCTGGGCGTCTGCAAGGAGTCTGTTCCTCGGCAGGAGAAGGTTGTCCTCTCTTCAGAACGTGGCTTCTGGATCGTGAGCTGCAGGGAGAAGGACACCTTCCGGGCCAGCACCAGGCCGGTGACAGAGCTCATGGTCATTTCCTGCTTACACCACATTGGCATTTTCCTGGACTTTGAAATGGGGACCATTTCCTTTTATGACGTGAACGATGGCTCCCACATTTTTACATTCCCCCTGATATCTGTGGCAGAGCCCCTCCGTCCGTTTTTCGCTCCTGGAATTCCGGCGAAGGATGACGGGAGCTTCATGACGCTCTGTCCCGGGTTCAGTCCCAGCATGGCCAGTGCAGCTGGGCAAGGCCATGGGACTCTGAGCACAGCAGGTACAGATGCACCCTGGGTGTGCACAGCCATGGACACCAGCCCCTCTGCTGGTGACCCAGTGCCCTGAAAAACATGGGACAGCTGTGAATCACAAACACAAATTATGGGGAACTGTCACTTCCCATATTAAGTCCTATTATGGTTGGGTTTTTTTGGGGGGGGTGCTTCCTGTATAATTGTCCAATAAATACCTTTTGAGCATTCACATAATTGTCAGGTGTTTTCCTTTTCATTTTCTAAAATATCCACTTAATGTATCAGTTAGGTTATAGACAAAATAAAAATGTGAGCCAACAGACTGAGTGATTTCCTCTGCAATCAGAAACAGTTGAAACAGGGATGTGCCCTGGCCAAGGTGGCTGGGTTGATTGGGCTGTCCTCCCATGTACCAAAATACCACACGTTCGATTCCCAGTTAGGACTTGTGCCTAAGAAACATAAGGAAGGCAACCTGACTGATGTTTCTCTTTCTCAACAACAGGAGATGTGTGTGTGTGCCATTTCTCTCAGCAACAGAAAAACACATTTGTGTCAGGTGCACACAGAATGTTCCCAGACCCTAGAGGAAAGCAGGAGGACTTCAGGAACAGCTGGATACAGGAGGTTCACTGGCTCAAAAAGAATCTTTATGTTCATTTATAATGTTTGGAGATAGTGAGGCTTCATTAGCTTCCAGCTTCGAGTGATGAGAACTGAACAGTCAAGGAGAAAGTGTCTCAGATGCCACAGAGGTGACTCTGCCACAGTCCCCCCTGGGCCTTTGCCCCTGGTTCCTACCCCTTCATCACAGCAGGGTTGTGTTGCTTAGCTACCACCAGACAGGTTGTCCTTGGAGTAAAACTAGCAGATTCTTGTGGGGGAGGGTTGGACAGGGCTGCAGGTGCAGCGCATGGGCTGATGTGGCCAATGGTGGACACAGGGTGGGACATCAGCATCGATGTGGAGTGAGGACCACTCTTAAAGGGACAATCACACACTGGGACGCTCCCCACAGGACTGGATCTGGGAGACCCAAGGGGGAGGTCATCCTAGGGAAACTCCCCTTGGTCCCCAGCCCAATCTGGCTGTAATGCCCCCGCCAGCCAGCAGAGGGCGTAAGGGTAGAGGTGACCTTCAGGCCATGGAGTGGCTACAAACTTGAACAGGTGCAAGGACGCCCAGGTAGTACAGGGGGGCTGGTGGCCATGGGGACAGGAGGCACAGAGAACCGCCACAGTGAACTGACAGACGGGGAACTTGGGGAAAGTAAACACTGGAGACACAATGCGATGAGAAACCAAAAGTAAAATGTGTGGAAAGAGTCCTTATAGGTCAATAATCACCTGAATGGACATGGGCTGAACTCACCAACCAAAAGGCACAGAGAAGATGAATATATTAGAGCAGAACCCAATTACGCTGCCTGTAGGAGACCCAATTCACATCCAAAGAAACGCAGACGTGCACAGTGAGGGGCAGATGAAACAATCTCCCTTTAAACTGTGCAGCCCTGGCCCAGAGGCTGAGTGGGTTGGACCCTCCTCCAGTCCACCAAAGGGCTGAGGGTTCTATTCCTCCTGGGGACTTGGATGAGAGGCAACAGATTCATGTATTTCTCTCACGTCCATGTCTCCCTTTCTCTCTTTTTCTCACTTTCTCCCTTCTTCTATCTCTCTAGAATCATCAAACATGTCCTCAGGTGAGGATTGAAAAGCAATGGCAGAGGACCAGAACAGACACTTACAGATGGCTAATAGAGGACTTACAGATGGCTAATAGTCCTGAAAAAGTGCTCAATGTGTCTCTAAGAGATATGCAAACTAAAACCACAATGAGGTATCAGTTCCTGTCTGCTGGAAAATCTACCCTCAATAAAGCAACAGACCAGTGCTGGCCAGATGTGGGTAAAGGGAACCCTCTTGCACTGTTGGTGGGAATGCAGACTGGTGCAGCCCCTCTGGAAAACAGTGTGGAGTTCCCTCAAAATAATAAGTATGGAACTGCCTGTGGACCCAGCGATCCTACTTCTGGGTATTTACCTGAAGAAATCCAAACACTTAGTTGAAAGAATATGCTCACCCCTCTGTCCATCGCAGCGTGATTTACAGCAGCCAAGCTCTGGAAGCAGCCCAGGTGCCCATCAGTGGGTGAGTGGATAAACAAGCTGTGCTGCATTCACACCGTGGAACACTACGAGGCAGAAGAGAGAATGAAATTTTGCCATTTACTACGGCATGGATGGACCTAGAGGGTATCATGCTGAGGGGAATAAGTCAGACAGGAAAAAATAAAAATCATATGATTTCACTCATACGTGGAGCATAAAACAAAAAGCAACAAACAAATTGACAGAGCAAACAAAAAGGAACTCACAGTCACAGCCAGCGCCGTCATGGTCACCAGAGGAGAAGGAAGTGGCAGGGGAAGAAGAGAGGTGAGGGAGTCACATGTGTGGTGACAGAAGGAGACCAGAGGTCACGTGCAGAGCATTTTTATTTCCCCAAGAGGGGCTACAGCTGGATACTGCATTGAAGCCCTAGATGTCCCACCTGCCTGTCTCAGCTTGAACGACCCCTGTACCTAAAGTGACAGGTCCATGTGTCCAGTGCGCTGCCCATGGCAGAAGGACTGGAAGAAATAGTGGACTGTGCCCCTTGCCCCCCACCCCCGTGGTGTCTCAGAAGGAAGCCTTGGACCAGTGTGCTGGTGGGTGGAGCTGGATTCTAAGATGTGATTATCAACTGGCATTTCTTACTGTCAATCGAATATTGTAGTGGTCAATTTTTATGTTATCTCCCTGTATTTTCACATCATTGCTTTGTCCTAATCCCAGTGTGTATGACCAGGGACACTTCCCCCCACAATCATCATCCAGAACATGGGGACAGTCTGGTGCAATGGGAGACTCCAGTATGAGCTCTATGAGTGATAAAGAGGTATTACAGTGTCCTTTAGGTCACATGGTCAGAGGGAGACCCCAGACCCTGAGCAAGGACACGGTGGCTTCAAGTGCCGGTATTTTCCAGACTCAATGCACCTCAGGCTGGGAACAGCAAGCCCTGTGGAACTTGAATGCATAGGAAGACCAGCCAGGGGTCACACAGGATGACCACTGTGAGGGGCCTGGGGACAGAAGAAGAAGCTGAAGGCAAGGACCCAGTGGGAAATGCTGTGACTGGAGCTCCTGCTGCAGAGTCTCCCTGCACCCCAATGACAATGGGAGTTTCAGCTCAGATTCTCTCTAAGGGACATGGGACACTTTTTCTACCTCCTGCTGGCTGCTCCAGAGGGCCATCTCAGTATTGGCCATCACTGTCCCCAGTCTCTACACCTGCCTGAGGCTGCCACCTTGTCGTCAGGTTCTGATGTCAGGTTCTTTGTCCTCATGGTCTGGTGCAGCCTCTCCATGGTGCTTCTCCTGCACAGACACCACCAGAGGCTGCAGCACATTCACGCCCCACAGCCCCCACCAGTGCCCTCCAGAGACCAGAGCCACCCACACCATCCTGATGCTGTTGGACGCTTGTGTCACTTCCTATATGCTGATTTCTATGTTCAGTTTAAAGTCATTGTGCCCATCTCTCATGGGTGCAGACCACCCCTAGTTGGCTTCTTGTTCTCCTGCTCTTCACCCCTCACTGCAGATGCTCAGGGATTCTAGAGCTCCTGGGGTCATGAACTGTTGAAAGTGACTTGACAATCTAATCTGTGGATATCAGTCTTTATAATATTCCTAATTACACTGTTTACTAATCCTTCACTAATAGTCTTTATAATATTCCTAATTACACTGTTTACTAATCCTTCACCTTCACCTACGAATGCCAATGTTGTACATAATATCTACTGTGAACTTTATTGTATTTATTTTTAATTTTTAATTTTTTATTTTAGTCACTGTTCAAGTACACTTCTTTGCCTTTTACTGCCATTCCAGCTCACCCACCCATCCCTCCCCACCTGCCTCCCATTTTCACACACCCCCAAGTTTTGGTCCATGTGTCCTTTACATTTGTTCCTGTAAACCCTTCCCATTCTCCCCTGAAATTCCCTCTTCTCTCCCCTCTGGTCACTGTCAGCCTGTCCTCTATTTCAGTGCCTTTGACTATATTTTGCTTCTTTCTTTATTTTGTTGTTTAGGTTCCTGTTAAAGGTGAGATCATATGGTATTTGTCTTTCACCGCCTGGCTTATTTCGCTTAGCATAATGCTCTCCAGCTCCAACCATGCTATTGCAAAGGGTAAGAGCTCCTTCTTTCTTTCTGATGCATAGAATTCCATTGTGTAAATGGACCATAGTTTTTTGTATCCATTCATTTACTGATGGGCATCCAGGTTGCTTCCAGCACTTAGCTATTATAAATTGTGCTGCTATGAACACTGGGGTGCAAAGGTTCTCTTGGATTGGTGTTTCAGGGTTCTTAGGATATAGTCCCTGCAGTGGAATTGCTGGGTCAAAAAGCAGATCGATTTTTAGTTTTCTGAGGAAGTTCCATACTGTTTTCCATAGTGGTTGTACCAGTCTGCAGTCCCACCAACAGTGCACTAGGGTCCCCTTATCTCCACAACCTCTCCAACACTTACTGTTTGTTGCTTTGTTTATGATGACCATTCTGACCAGTGTGAAGTGGTATCTCATTGTGGTTTTAATTTGCATCTCTCTGATAGCTAGCAATGTTGAACATCTTTTCACGTGTCTCTGGATCCTCTGTATGTCCTCCTTGGAGAAGTGTCTGTTCAAGTCCTTTGCCCATTTTTTAATTGGGTTGCTTGTCTTCTTAGAGTGGAATCATGTAAGTTCTTTATATGTTTTGGAGATGAAACCCTTGTCTGAGGTGTCATTGGCAAATATGTTTTCCCATACAGTTGGTTCTGTTTTTATTTTAATACTGTTCTCTTAGGCATGCAGAAACTTTTTTTAATATATTTTATTGATTATGCTATTACAGTTGTCCCATTTCCCCCCTTCTCTCCCCTCCACCCTGTGCCCCTCTCCCACCCACCTTCCCCCCCTTTAGTCCATGTCCATATGTCATACTTATGAGTTCTTTAGCTTCTACATTTCCCGTACTATTCTTGCCCTCCCCCTATCTATTTTCAACCTACATTCTATGCTACTTATTCTCTATACCTTTTCCCCCTCTCTCCTCCTCCCACCCCTACTGCTAGCCCCCCCTTGTGCCCTCTATTTCTGTGGTTCCGTTCCTATTCTAGTTGTTTACTTAGTTTCTTTTGGTTTTGCTTTAGGTGTGGTTGTTAATAATTGTGAGTTTGCTGTCCTTTTACTATACATGTCTTTTCTTTATCTTCTTTTCTTAGATAAGTCCCTTTAGCATTTCATAAAGTAAGGGCTTGGTGATGATGAACTCCTTTAATTTGACCTTATCTGAAAAGCACTTTATCTTCTCTTCCATTCTAAATGAGAGCTTTGCTGGATAAAGCAATCTGGGATGTAGGTCCTTGTCTTTCATGACTTGGAATATTTCTTTCCAGCCCCTTCTTGCCTGTAAGGTCTCTTTGGAGAAATCAGCTGACAGTCTGATGGGAACTCCTTTGTAGGTGACTGTCCCCTTATCTCTTGCTGCTTCTAGGATTCTCTCCTTCGTTTTTACCTTGGCTAATGTAATTATGATGTGCCTTGGTGTGTTTCTTCTTGGGTCCAACTTCTTTGGGGCTCTCTGCGCTCCTTGGATTTCTTGGAAGACTGTTCCCTTTGCCAGTCTGGGGAAGTTCTCCTTTATTATTTGTTCAAATAACTTTTCCACTTGTTGGTCTTCCCCTTCTGGTACCCCTATAATTTGGATGTTGGAACGTTTAAAGGTGTCCTCGATGCTCTTAAGCTTTTCTTCGATTTTTTGAATTCTTATTTCATCATGCTCTCCTGCTTGGTTGATTCTATCTTCCTTCCACTGTGTTGTTTTGAGACTCAGATTCCTTCCTTTCACAATTGGCTCTTCTCCATGTGTCTTCCTGCATCCCTTTTATGGTAATCTGCATTTTTTCATGTAATTTGGATCCAAAATCCACCAGTTCCGTGAGCTTCCTGATGACCAGTGTTTTGAACTGTGCATCTGATAGATTGGCTATTTCTTGGTCACTCAAAAGGATGAGTCCTGGGGGTCCGATCTGTTCTGCTGGAAACATGTCTTACGTCTTTCCCTATCTCTCCTATTATTTTACTTATTTATTTATTTTTTCTCCAGTCTGGTCACTCTTGTTACGGTGGGGGGCGGAGCCTTAGGTGTTCACCAGTGCTGGGCGCCCCAGTCGCTAGCTTGTGACGTTATATGTGGGGGCAGGGGCGGGAGCGGGGACAGGAGGGATCAATGGCGACCCTTCCGTTCTCCTGGAGTCAGACACTTCCCTGGGCTTCTGGGCCGTGAGCTCTGCCCTGGTCCCCAGTCGCTGCCCCACTGATTCCCCCAGCAGCTGCTTGCGTACTCAGGGATCACCGCTACACTGCTGCGCTCTTGCGTCCCGGATTGCTGTCGCGCCGATTTTGCGCCAAATTTCCCCCGACCTACGCGCGCCTGCAACCCGCGCCAGCCCCGCACCCACTCGCTCGGCTCGTAGTCCCCTACCAGTCTGGATGTACGGGTCTACTTCAACTTCTAGGCTGTCTGACTTCCATTTAGATAAATCCTCTGATAGTTCTGATATTATGGCTGCAAATCATTGTTGTAAATTATCGTGGTTCTGTTCTTGGTTGTGCGAGGAGGTACGGTGCGCCCACCTATTCCTCCATCTTGCCGGAAGTCCCGAAACTTTTTATTTTGATGAGATCCCATTTGTTTATTCTTTCCTTTATGTCCTTTGCTCTAGAAAACATGTCAGTAAAAATGCTGCTGCGTGAAATATCTGAGATTTTCTTACCTATGTTCTCCTCTAGGACTTTAATGGTGTCATGGTTTATATTTAAGTCTTCTATCCACCTTGAGTTTATTTTTGTGTATGTTGTAAGTTGATGCTCGAGTTTCATTTTTTTTGCATGTAGCTGCCCAGTTCTCCCAACACCATTTGTTAAAGAGGCTATTTTTACTCCATTTTATGTTGCTGCCCCCTTTGTCAAATATTAAATGACCATAGAGACTTGGGTTTATTTCTGGACTCTCTGTTCTGTTCCATTGGTCCACATGCCTGTTTTTATGCCAGTACCAGGCTGTTTTCATTACAGTGGCCTTGTAATATAGTTTAGTATCAGGTGTTGTGATCCTTCCTACTTTACTCTTCTTTCTCAAAATTGCAGCAACTATTCGGGGTCATTTCTGGTTCCATATAAATTTTAGAAGTGTTTGTTCTATGTCTGTGAAATATGCCATTGGTACTTTAATAGGTATTGCATTGAATGTGTAAATTGCTTTGGGTAGTATGGACATTTTGATGATGGTAATTCTTCCAATCCATGAACACAGGATATGTTTCCATTTGTTTGTGTCTTACTTGATTTCTTTCCTCAGTGTTATGTAGCTTTCTGCATGCAGGTCTTTTACTTCTTTGGTTAGGTTTATTACTAGGTATTTCATTTTTCTTTTTGCTATATCAAATGGAATTTTTTTTTCTTGATTTCTGCTTCTGCTGTTTCGTTGATGGTGTACAGAAATGCCTTTGATTTCCGGATATTGACTTTGTATCCCGCTGTTTTGCCAAATTCATTTATTAGGTCAAGCAGTTTTTTTGGCCAAATCTATAGGACTTTCCATGTACACTATCATGTCATCTGCAAACAGTGACAGTTTTGTTTCCTCCTTTCCAATTTGGATTCCTTTTATTTATTTTTCTTGTCTGATCACTGTGGCTAAAACTTCCAGTACTATCTTGAATAGAAGTGGTGAAAGTGGACAGCCTTGTCTTGTTGCTGATCTTAGTGGAAAAGATTGTACTTTTTACCCATTGAGTATGATGTTGGCTGTAGGTCTCTCATATATGGCCTTTACTATCTTGAGGAATGCTCCCTCTATTCCCACTTTGCTTAGTGTTTTTATCATAAATGGGTGCTGTACCTTATCAAATGCTTTTTCTGCATCTATTGATATGATCATATGATTTTTGTTTTCACTTTTGTTTATGTGGTGTATTACATTTACTGATTTGCAAATATTGTACCATCCTTGCATCCCTGGAATGAATTCCCACCTGGTCATGGTGTATGA
>NC_040914.2:26495618-26672796 GCF_004126475.2 Phyllostomus discolor
TAATGCACAGATATATTTTCCTGGGATGAGAAATCAGAAGTGACTCACTATGAAGGTTTCCTGGGAGAGGACTTAGGTGACTGAGGGGGCAGGGGGACAAAGTGACTCATTTATTTTGTGTATTCCTGAGTGTCTTTTGAATTGTTTTATATGTGCATTAAAAATGTTTTCGAAGAACAAGTTACATAAAATCCCTTCACTCACAAAACTCCTGACAGATCATCCTCAGATTGCAATTTAAGATCCAGATTCTGATCCTATCCTCTGGAACCAACCATTTACTTTAGAAAGTCCACTCCTGATAAAGATGGCTAAAACATGTAGACAAATCCTCCCATTAAAATAGTAAAAAATGCCAAGTATAATACAAAAACCAGCTTCTTAAAAGCAATGAAGATTTGATGAGCTACTAATGACCACACCCCAGAAGAAGAGAAAGACTCAGCTTGGCCTCCACAGAGGGCAGCACCCTGAGTGAAGAGTGGGGGAAGGTGTGCAAGTTCATTGCCCAGAGCCCAGACATGGAGCCCAGCACTGTTAGCCCTGGGCTGAGCTCTTGACTTCCCTCCCCATCTGTTTTCCCTTTTATGAATGTAAAAAAGCTTTTAAAATTAAATATATGTATATAGATAATACATGACTTATATGATAAATGTATATTCACTATAAAAATTATAAAATGTTAAATGTTATAAATGATAAATTCTTATGTAAGGAGTTTGTTCACCAGTGCACATTGAAGCCTAATCACATGCAAACAGGAGTTAGCTGAAAAGAAAGGAAAGGGAACTGATACATGTTTCTCTCTCTCTCTCTCTGGGTGTGTCTCTCACCAATAAACATATCCTCAGGTAAGGATTAAAAAGAAAGCCTTTTGCAGCAGAACAGTATCCTTTGTTATAGTTGCAGAGCCCCACGTGCATGTTTATTGGGTCCCTTGATGGTGTCATTTTCTCCTGTGTTGATCTCGTGCTGTTTGTGCAGTAATGTGCTGTGCAGGCTTGTAACCCAGAAGCAATGGACTGTCCCCTGTGGTCTAGCTGAGCAGTAGGGAGACCATCCAGGTGTGAGAGCCTCTGTGCTGTTCACACAATCACAGCATCACACAACCACGTGTTTCTCAGGGTGGATCACCATCACTAGGTGGCACATGAGTGAATGTAAGTACATCACATAAAACACTGGCACCTTACACTTACACAAGGTTGTGTGTCAATTCTATTTTAACTTAAAAATAAAGTTCTAATGGATTTTATGTACAACTCTGGCATTCAGTGAAAGATCCCTAAACAGAGTAATCAAGAATATTATAAACACTGACATCCACAGATTAGATTGTCAACAGTCCCTTCCAACAGTTTATGACCCCAGGAGCTCTAGGATCCCTGGACATCTGCAGTGAGGGGCGAAGAGCAGGAGAACAGGAAGCCAGCTAGGGGAGGTCTGCACACACCAAAGATGAGGGCCCACTCACACAACGACATAAAAAGAAAAAACGGAATTCAGCACATAGGAGGTGACACAGGTGACCACAGCATCAGGACAGTGTGGGTGGCTCTGGTCTCTAGAGGGAATTTGTGGTGACTGCGGGAGTGTGAATGTGCTGTGCAGGTGAAGCACCATGGAGATGCTATTATAAATGATAGCTTTGCTGGATAGAGTTATCTGGGATGTAGGTCTTGACTTTGAATAGTTCTTCCCAAATCTTTCTTGCCTGCAAGGTTTCTTTTGAGAAATCAGCTGATAGTCTAATGGGAACCCCTTTGTAAATAACTGTCTCCTTTTCTTTTGCTGCTTTTAAGATTCTCTCTTTGTCTTTAATCTTGGGTAACTTAATGATGACGTGCCTTGGTATGTTCCTCTTTGGGTCCAACTTCTTTGGGACTCTCTGAGCTTCATGGACTTCCTGGAAGTCTGTTTCCTTCGCCAGATTGGGGAAGTTTTCCTTCATTATTTGTTCAAATAAGTTTTCAATTTCTTGCTGTTGTTTTTCTTCTTCTGGAACCCCTATAATTTAGATATTGGAATGTTTCAGGTTGTTCCAGAGAATCCTCAGCCTCTCTTCATTTTTTGGATTCTTTTTCTTTGTTCTGATCCGGCTGGATGTTTATTTCTTCCTTTTGTTCCAAATCATTGCTTTGAATCCTGGTTTCCTTCCCGTCACTGTTGGTTCCCTGAATACTTTGCTTTATTTCATTCATTTGTGTATCTTTCATTTATTCTTTCATTTTTTGACCCAGATCGATCAGTTCTGTGAGCATTTTGATGACCAGGGCTGTAAATTCTCCATCACACAGGTTGGCAATCTCCTCATCACTTAGTTGTGAGGTTTTGCTGTGTTCTTTCATTTGGACCATATTTCTTTGTCTTGGCAGAGCTGACAGATTGTAAGGGGGCGGGGCCTTAGGTATTCACCTGGGCAGGGAAACCCTCTTTGCTGCACTTCGGCACTGCCGGTCTGGTTGTTCTGGCTGATTTTTCTTTTAATTCCTTGGTTGTCGGAGTTCCATGCATGTCGGATTCCATGTTTGATTTTCTGGTGCTTTTTGTTGTTTATTGATTTTACATTGGTTGCTATCCTCCTTTCAGCTATGCGAGGAAGTGAAGGGCTTCTACCTACGCCTTCATCTTGGCTGGAACTCTGATATATTTACCTTTTTTAAAAGTATTTTTTATTTTCAATTACAGTTGATATAGAATAACATATTAGTTTCAGGTGTACAATTCTGAGAATAGACATTCATATAAATAACAAATCATTAACCCCCAAAAATCTAGCACCCTTCTGATACCACATGTAGTTATTACAATATTATTGACTATCTTCCATATGCTGTACTTTATATCCCCATGACTGCTCTGTAACTACAAATTTGTACTTATTAATCCCTTCACCTTTGTCACCCATCCCATTGAACCTGCTGCCTTCTGGCAGCCAGCATCTGTTCCCTGCACCTGTGATTCTGTTTCTGTTCTGCTTGTTTATTTATTTTGTTCTTTAGATTCTACATATAAGAGCAATCACCTGGTATTTGTCTTTCTCTCACTGACTCTTATTTTACTCAGCACCATACCTTCCATCTATTTATTGCCAATGGAGAGATTTCATTATTTTGTGTGCATGTGGCTTAGTTATATTTTGTTGTATATATGCACCCTTCATTACCATATCATCTACTGATGGACACTTAGGTAACTTCAATATTCTTGGCTGTTGTAAATAATGCTGCAATGAACATGTATGTGTTTTTGATTTTGTGTTTTGGATTTCTTCAGTTAAATGCCAAGAAGTGGAATGGTTGGGTCCTTCTTTCTCTCTTGTCATATAGCCTTTTATTTAAAGTCTGTTTTGTCTGGTATAAATATTGCTACTTCAGCTTCTTTGTTTGTTTGTTTATTTGTTTGTTTCTATTTTCATGAAATACCTGTTTGCATCCTTTACTTTCAGTCTGTGATTGTCTTTCAATCTGAATTGAATCTCTTGTAGACAGAATATATAAGGGTTGTTTTGCTATTCATTCCGACTCTGTGTCTTTTAATCAGATAATTAATTTATTTCACTTAAAAGTGATTTTTGATAGATATGCATTTATACACATTTTCTTATTTATATTTTTCTCCTTCTTAAAGAAGACCCTTTAACATTTCTTATATTACTGGTTTGGTGCTGATAAACTCCTTTAGCTTTTTCTTGTTTGGGAAATTCTTTATCTGTCCAATTAAAAATGAAAGCTTTATCTGTCCAATTAAAAATGAAAACTGTTCAGGTCTTTTGACCTGAACAGTTTCTGCTGAGAAATCAGCTTACAATGTTATGGGAGCTCCCTTGTAGGTAACTAACTGCTTTTATCTTGGTGCTTTTAAAATTCTCTCTTCATCTTTAATACTGTATTTGGCATTTTAATTATGTTGTTTGTTGGTGTGGACCTATTTGGGTTCATCTTGTTTGGGATTCTGCAGTTTCCAGACTTGTATGTCCACTTCTTTCATCAGGCTAGGGAAGTTTTTGGTCATTTAAAAAAATAGGATTTCAGTTTTTTGCTCTCTCTCTTCTCTTTGAGCACCTCCATAATACGAATGTTGTTATGTTTGAAGTTGTTCCAGGGGCTCATTTATTTATTTATTTATTTTTCTTTTTGCTCTCCTGGTTGGACTTTTTCTGCTTTCTTATCTTCCCAATATCTCATTTCACTTTATGCTTCAACCACTGTACTGTTGATTCCCTGTAATGTATTCTTCATTTCAGTAATGGAATTTTTCATTTATAAAGTTTTCAATATGTTTTTTATCTTCATTTTTATGAGTACTATCTCTTTGTTAAAGTTCACACTGACTTCATCTACTCTTTCCCTAAATTCATTGAGAATGCTTACAACCGGTGTTTTGAACTCGGCATTGGTAGAATGCTTGTCTCCATTTTGTTTCATTTTTTTTTTTTTTCTGGAGTTTAGCTCTGTTCTTCCATTTGGGGCATGATTCTCTGTCTCCTTATTTAGGCAGCCTTCCCGTGTTTATTTCTATGTGTTAGGTAGAGCTGCTCCAACTCCTAGTCTTGGTAGAGTGTCCTTATGTCATAGGTGTAATAGACCTAGTGATGCAGCCTCTTTGGTTACCTAACCTGAGCACTCCAGGTGCACCACCCCCTCTGTGGTGGGCTGTGTGCAGTCTCGTGTTGTAGCTGAGTCATGACTGCTTTGACAATGGAAGGGATTTACCCCCAGCCTGTTCAGCTCTGAGGACTGGCTGCAGCCACTGTGGAGGCTCTGGTACTCACTCAGTCAGCCCCTAAAGTGTATTGCTATGGAGGTGGTGGGGTGGTGCTTTGCTGGTGTCTGAGGCTGTCTATCGGGTGTGCTGGCTCAGAGACCCTGTGGGATGTACAGGCCATGGTCAGCCAGTACCTGTGCTCTGCCCTCAGATACCCGGCATAAGCTACAGAGCAATCTGCAGATGGTTGCTACTTTTGCTGGGCTTGGAGGTGCCTCGCTACAGAGAGGCCACGCTACAAACCAAGTCCTTGTGGCTAGCTGCCACAAGTCCTAGGCTGAGGGCCAGTTGGCTGAAGATACAGAGCATGTCTAGGCCAGATGCTGCTTGTTTGAGACATTTAGGAAAGTCCTCAGCATGAGCCAAGTCAGGCTGTTTCTATGCAAATATCACTGGAATGGGCCATGGGGTACCTGCAAGTTTGGTGGGGTAAGGTTTCAGGGAATCAGGAGCGTGGGAAAAACAGTGAGAGCCAGGTTGTTGGAGATTCAGATCTGGTGTCCGCCTGTCAGCTCTGAGTGGGGGAGGGCTCAGAAAGGAGCAATGGCCTCTGCCAGCACTTGTGTCTTGGAGACAGCTGCCCCTCAGCTCTCACCCTGATGCCAGACCACTCAGGTGTTCCTCATATGTTCCTGGTGTTTTGTGAGCTGCAGTCCCAGCACTGGAGCCTAGAGAAGGTTCATATGCTTGTGGGACTTTTAAGAGGAAGTGCCTGGGACTCCAGAAGCCTCCCTCCCACTCAGCCACAATCACTGCTGTTTTTTACAGCCAGAAGTTGTAGAGACATGTCTTCCTGGGACTGAAACCCTGGGCTGGGGAGCTTCGTGTGGATCTGGGACATCTTGCTCCTTGAGGGAAACTCCACAGACGAGATACCTCTTTTGATTTTTATCTGCCACACCCGAGTGGGGGACCAACTTGCTCTGTACCTCTACATCTTCTACCAGTCTCTATGTGGCTTCTTTAATTAAAAAGTTGGGGAACTTCTGTTCAGCTAGATATCAGGTGATTCTGAATCATGGTTGTTTGTGGTGGTTGTAATTTTGATGTGGTCGTGGAGCAATGAGAATACTGCACTTACCTACCCAGCCATCTTGACCAGAAACCAAGGTATTTTAAAAATGTCAATTTGAGGACGATGACTTAGTAATATTAATAATTTTCAATCTTTTCACCATATTCTTCTAAAGTGACAATGGTTTTGTTTTTTAGTTTGTGAGAGAGTCATGGTGAAGAATGCCTGCTCTTGCCTCCATTCTTGCTAACTTTACCTCAGTGTAAATGTGGGCACAGTGGAAAGGCAAAAGATGTCCTGAGTCCTATAAAAATAGTTTTGACCTCATAGGTCCTGTGAAAGGCACTTAGAAACTTCATGGGTTCCACAGAGCACACTTTGAGAATGGTTGTTCTGCATAAACCAGGGGCAGTCTTCCCACTGGCCCCCAAACTTAGTGTCTTCCTCATTTCCTGTAATCCTTCTCCCTGAGATGGGATCCCTGCATCCCCACACTCCGCTGAAAATATTGCCCTGGATTCTTAGAAGAAAGCTCACCAGCTGGAAATGAGATTTCAGAGTGTCCTTAGTCTGGGAAGGCAGGTGGGGGGTTAGGTGTTTCCCCTTTGGAACTGGGAACAGTCTGTGTCCGAAGGCACCAGATTCACAGAAACCTAGTTCAGTTTGTTATACACAAGCTTAATATATATTCACACCTCAGACAGAAATCTGGCGTCATCTGTCAGAGAGATGAAATTGTCCCCTCCCTTTCTCATGTGTCTAGTGCTCTGACTGGAGACCAGAAAACATGAAGAGCAGTTCTGTGTGATAGAATGTTCTGGAACAAGGGGTTGTTCTAGTGTTTGCACGCCCAACACAGCAGCTGCTGGCTGCAGGTGGCTCCTGAGCACTTGGAGTGTGACCTGTGTGCAGAGTAGTTGAACTTCTACTTTTATTTACTTTTCATTCAAAAGCTAGAGGTATCTTTTAGCTACCATATCAGGCAGTGCCTGTCTAGAGTTTTTAGTTTGTGGTCTTGGCCCGCAACCCCCAAGACACCGTGTGACTCATAGTTTGACGTATATTAAAATTATCTTCACGTGGAAGTCATGGGTATTTCTTTGTCTATGAGGGTCTTAGATACATCCTCAAAATACAGCATGCCCAAGAAAGTTTACTTCTTATGTATTTAACAACCAAAATGTGATTTAACATCCTAAGTTTGTAAATGGTGAAAAGCACTCCTCACTGGGGCTCGTCCTTGTGCACATCACTTTGGGACTCCTGGTGTTGTTTTTGTCAACTTGGAGAATATAAGCAGGCACATAAACCTTCAGTTAACTCAAGAAAAGATATTTATTGAACATGACATACACCAAAACCTACTGGGCCCAGACGTAGTTAAAAAGTTGGGAAGCGGAAGGTGTAATCTTCAGAGTTGCCCCTTAGAACTCCTTACCTATTTGTCTTCTCCATGTTTCCCCCAGAATTCGAGCAATTCTGTTTTCCTTCATCCTTGGGCCCCTCTCCCCTAGATGAAAATATATATGAAGTTTTCACAATTGTGGAATGAAATATTCTCTGTGTAAGACCTAAAATGAAAAACCATAAAGGAAAACAAAACTTTTCTATGTCAACCACATGCTCTGTAGATACAAACTCACCCCCATAACCAAACTCAAAGACACATAAAAGTGTTGACAGAGGAAGGTAACGTGTGTCAGTGTTCTCCTGCCAAAGACCCCAAGGAACATCTGGGGTAGACCTGGGCTGTGTGCATCACCGCTGTGAGGGGGAGAGCACACTCAGGGATGTGGGCAGCTCAATGGACAGGGTGAGACAGGAGGTGCCCAGGACATGGGCTCTGGATGGTGATCACGGGAGGATCTGTGGGCGCAGGGGTCCCTCTAGATTTGTGTTGTCAGGACCTGGGGGCAAGTCTATGATAGGACATCTCAGGAAATACCTGGGGACGAGGCAGATGGGAGCAAGGGTGAGGGGTGATAGGAAAGACGCTGCCTTCCTTTCTGTTGGCCGGCCCAGGAGCTGCTTGGTAGTGTGTGAGCTGCACCTTGTCTCGTTTCTGTCTGTGCTGAGACAACAGTCGGTGTGGAGGTGTTTTGCCTCTTGTCACCATAATCTCAGGATGCTCTTGTCTGATGCTGATGTTCTGTGAGACCGCGTGTGTCCAACCAGAGAATCACCCGGCCCAGCAGTGAGCACCAGGCCGGCTCCTGGGACACTGGGCTTCCCTCTAAGTGCCAGACCTGTTCCAGTATTTGGGCTTAGTTTCCTTCCTCCTTAAGTTAAACAATTATAGTTGTAAAACACTCATAAACAAAAATGAGAATGTGGAATAAGAAATAGGAATAAAAATTAAAATCTATCAGCTTGACAAAGATGAAAGAAAATGATGAGCATTTCATCCAGTGGGGAGGGAACACATTCTGTTGTGAGTTTGAAGGGGTTGATGGGCTTCCTAAAGGATGCTTTTGTACCGGTGCGCAATTTAAATGTGCTTACATTTTGACACAGAAATTCTTCCTTTTAGGAATTTGTCCTCGATAATCACACTTGTCCATGTATGTGTATTCATATATATTTATGGATGCATCTTGTATTGTGTTTTATAAAGTGAAAGGGTGGAATCTCTAAATGCTCCAATCAACAGAGCGATGGTAACTGTGGACAGAGGATCACTTAACGTGTCTCAGGCAGTGATACCAGGGGGTCTACAGACAGGGTCAAGAGTAATGTTCAGAGCAAACCCAAGAAGTACTCAATATGGAGTCCTTGTGGGGCACAGGGGAAATAAGAGTCAGAGAGGTTCCAGGTGGTGGAGCTGTGGTGAATGCAGGGTGTTTCCTCTCAGAGCCTTGTTGACCCACTTTCACTGGATCCCTTAACAGCTACTGTCACCAGACAGACCTGAGCCTCAGCGGTTCTGCCTCAGGGCAGCCTGTGGTATGTGGTGTGTGGTGTGTGGTGTGCGGTATGTGCTGTGTGGTGAGAAGGTGCTTGCCTTTCTTTGGAAAATATTCCAAAACCCAAGTCCAGGGGATTTTGAAGGTATCTTTATTAAAGCTGGGGACAGTGATGCTAAGGAAAAGCTTAGGGTAGAAGTAGCTGGAGAAAGTCTAGGTGGGGCAGCTGTCAGCTCACTGGGAAGTCTGAGAAAAGGGGGCCATGGAGACAGGATAGAGGTAAGCCCAGTACTAGCTGCCCACTCCCCTGGCTGAAAATCTCAAAGGCACCTTAGAGCTCAGAAGGAGAGAAAGAAGTTCATGTCTGATATGGGTGTGTGGGTGTGCTCTAGAGCGAGCTGCCCCAGGTCTCTGTCTGGAGGGTTTTTAATCTCTCTTCTCTGGGTGAGAATCTAGGGGAGGCTGTCTGCAGAATATTCACCAGCTTTCTATGAGTGCTTTAAATACGCTGATGCATCAAAATGAGCACATAGTTGGGTTGGAGATTATCATCTGGTCAGCTCCACTGTTTTAATTTTCCCTTAGTTCTGTCTGGCTCTAATGGTTTTTGTTTTGTTTTGTTTGTTATTTGTTCCCCTGACTTCTTCTGTCCTTGGGTTCATCTGCACAAATGGCATTAATTGAGTGTCTGTTGTTTATTTTCACTCCAGGCAGGGAGATTTAAGCTGTGTCTTCCCTGGTTAGGGCGGAGAGGTACAAACCATTTCTTCTCAGTGTCCTTGGTTAGGGGAAGATGAGGCCTTGTGATTCACCAGCTGGCTGTAAGTTGTTCAGACTGTTTGGCCTTCCTTAATTTTCCTGCCTCAGTTTCCCCATTTCTCTTGCCTAGGAATTTTCCTAGCTCCTTACTATCCTGCCTCACTATGACTGTACACCATGCAAGTGAATGTTTGCAAAGTTCCAGAATGTTCTATGGCAGGGCTCAGCTCAGGAGGACATCAGGGGTATTTCACCTTAGCTATCCAGACCACAGTGAAGTTCATCACCCAGCATGGGTTTCAAAGCCTCTACTGTCTCAGGATTAGTTAGAATGTGGAGACAGAATGCAGAGAAAGAGTAGGACCCTGGCTTTGTGACTCTGGCACTGTGGTGGGGCAGATGGGCCATTAGCAGGAATCACACAGAGAAATGTAATCATGACCCAGTGCTGTGAGGGAAAGGTTCCTGATGTCACATAAGCAGATAACCAGGAAACCTATGGGTCCCATTCCACTGGTCTCCATCTTATCTGAAAGATGTAAAAGATAGTGGCATCTAAAATAGAACAATTACACACAATCATAGAACAGGAAAGGTCTCTTGGGAAATTAAGAATATCAACATATAAAAGAATAATCAATAGTTGAAGTGGAAGATTCAAATTGTATTCCTACTGAGTTATACAAATGGGAAAATGTGGGCAAGCTGGAGAGAAGACCTATTAGTCTGTCAGTCAAGGGATCCTAACAAGTTTATAACACCTGTCTACAAATAATTATGAGTAGAGAATGATTTAAAATTTTTCAACAATATTTCTCAAAGTTTAAAGGGAAAAATTTGTATTTTAAAGAGCCTAGTCAAAGCCTTGCTACCGCAAATAAAAACAGACCCATATAATGATACATCATGATGAAATTTCGGAAACAGGGTGGGAGAGACCTTGAAAACTTCAATGGCAGCAAATACGGGTCTGAAGACTAGAAGACGCTGATGCAATGCATTCCATTTTCTGCAGAAAAAAATTTCCAACACAGAGTTCCACATCAAGTCAAGATGTGAGTAAGGGCTAGGATAGCCTACAGTTTCTTCATGTGTTTAGAGTTTCAATAGTTAAGTTTCCATGTCCTTTTTTGGAAAATACTATCAGGAAAAGTGGGGAAAATGAGGAAGCAAACCAAAAAAGAACATGCAGGTACCCAGTGAGAGGGGACCCAGAACAAGAGAGGCCAGGGCTGACCGAGATGAGGTGACACACATCCAGAGTGTCAGCTTGGCACCAGGTGTGCAAGGACGAGGTCCCCCTGTGGCAGGACTGAGGGCTGTGGACAGGTGTCTGCAGAGCTGACAGAGGTTGAAAATCGGATGTGTTCCAACATGTACTCATGAAGATTCAGACTCTGGGGAGAGCAATGGAATGAGTGTGTGAAGCCAGACAGAATGACGCTGTGGCTGACATAGGACCAGATGTAATGACCAACCACCCCCTACCCTAGTGCTGACCAATCAATGGAGACCTTGGCTCTGAGTCCCTCAGCCCCCTATGCAACCCATCCACTAGAAGCCATTGGGGAGCCAGCCAGGTCTTAGAGCAACAATTTACTGGTGACGCTGGGTTTGTGCTGCTTCCTTAAATAAACCTTTCATTTTCTTTTTTTCTTTTCTCTTTTCTTTTTTTTTTATCCTGATCCAAGGACATTTTTTCATTGCTTTCAGAGAGAGAGGAAGGAAGAGGGAGAAGCATTGACATGAGAGAGAAATATTGATAGGTTGCTTTCCCTGGGCGCCCAGACCAGGGAACATACACTAAACCCAAGCATGTGCCCTGACCAGGAATCAAACCCACAGCCTTTGCTGCATGGGATAACACTCCAAATTACCAAGCCACCCACCCAGGGCTGACCAAAATTCTTTGGTGAAGTGTCTGTCTAGAATATTGATCACTTTTTATTGAGTTATTGTTTCCTTATTGTTGAGTTTGATGATTCTTATATATGGTCTAAAACAAGTGATTTGCAAACATTTTCTCCAAGCCTGTGGCCTCAGCTCTTTTTGCAGCCATAACACCAACACTAATGCACAAACATGTTTTTCTTGGAAAGGAAATCAGAAGTGACTCACTTTGGTGGTTTCCTGGTAGAAGACTTTGGTGACTGAGGGAGCAGGGGGACAATGTAACTCATTTATTTTGTGTATTCTTGAGAGTGTTTTTGAGTTCTCTTGCCTAATGTTTTCAAAAACCAAATTACATAAAATCTCTTCACTTATAAAACTCCTGACAGACCATCCTCACATCATGGTTTAAGATCCAGATTCTGAACCTGTCCTCTGGGACTAACTGTTTGCCTTAGAAATTCAGTTCCTGGAAAACTTGGCTGGAATCTGGACACTTTCCCACAGGAAATAGCTAAAAATGTCATGCATAATACAAAAAGCAATTTCTTAAAAGCAACAAAGAGTTGACAAGATACTAAAGACCGCACCCAAAAAGAAGAGAAAGATCCAGCTTGGCTTCCACAGAGGGCAGCACCCTGAGGAGTTGAGGAAAGTGTGTAAGTTCACTGCCCAGACACAGCCCAGACATGCAGCCCAGCCCTGTCACTGTCAGCCCTGTGCTGAGCTCTTGACTTTCCTCTCCACCTGCCTTCCCTTCTATACAAGTCAACAAAGTGTTTTTAGTTGCCTTTCATGAGAGAGGATCTTGCATCCCCATATGAGAAGGAGGAAGACTGGAGAAAGGCAGAGTGAGTGCTGGTGAGAATTCCTTTGCAAATGGGACAAAAACAGCACAAAGTAGATTGTGACCTAGAGATATCCCTGAAGATGGCTCAGCTGTGTCTGCAGGGCAATGATCCAGTCCAGGCATAGGTTTCCATAAATCCAGCCTCATTGCTTCAGAATGAATCAACCAGGGAAGAGTTACAGATACATGATAGGTATGTTGTGCACACGTTCTTGATTTTAGAAGGAAATTCACTGAAGCTGCTCAAAGGGACAATGAGCTCTCTTACAAGGTGACAGGGCACAAAAGCAGAAGACTAGAGGCTTTAAAACCTGCTTGGAGCTGAAACATCTTAACATCAGCAGGATGACAGCATTGTCAAATGCTAGCTACTCTTTTTTGGGGTGAAAGGGGCCAGCAACCTGCTGCTCATGGGATCCTAGAGAAAATGTACCTGGGTGTGGTCATCAGAGGAAATCAGCTTCAAGCATTTGCTGCCATGCTGATGCCTCACCAAAAGCAACCTCAGCTGATGGTTCTAGCATCTTGGAAGAGCTGTTACTGAAGCAATGTGTTGTCTGCAAGCAAATTATGAAGTAATGTTACCTCTGAAGAGCTTGAGGATCTTTAGAGATCCCTGCAGCTAGGGCAGAAAAGTTAGCTTCGTAAAGGATAACAGAAGGATGTATGAATGGATTTATTGATCAGATTGGTGGTGTAGTTTATTTTGAAACCCCAGAAGTCCTGCTAACATGGGACAAACATCCAGTCACTTCATTTGCAGGTAAATAACCTTTTGGAGAGAATTATTCAGACAGCACCAGAATGGACAGCACAAGCCATGGACGCCCAGAAGGACCAGAGACTCCTGGCAGAACTGTGCACACTACACCTTCTCATGTTGTACATATTAGTGTCACTATCTCCAAAGCATGTACACAGACATTTCAATCCCTTTCACTCGGGATTCCATGGAAAGGAGATGCTATTAAAGCAGAATATACAAGCATTTAAAATGTGAATACCCATATATTCAGGGTCTCTGTGCATCAGGCTGACTCAGATGTTTCAAAGGGTTTTTCTTTAAACAGAGTAAGTGAAATATCTGTGGCTAACATTGTTTGGGATTTGTGATAACGTTGTCATCGTGTGAAACTTAAGTGTTTTGTGCCTCTCCAAATGTGGTTATTGTAATAAATGGGGAAGTGAGCAAAACCAAAGTAGTGTTTTGTGTTTTAAAAAATCAATCAAGAAAACCTGAGTGTGAACAGAACCCCATGTCCAAATTTCAGTGAAAAAGCAAAAACTTACGTGGCAAATGTATATGTGGCCACTTTATCTCTTTGTAATGGGATTTTATCCATCCAATGAACAAAGTTCTCAGAGGGCCAACCATGTAAAACAAATCAGCACAGGTAAGAGGAAGCAATTCAGAGGAACTACCTGATTTTCTCTGTATGATGACAGCACATTGCAGACATATTGGGGGGAAAGATACAAAACAATGGTTAAAACAATTTTTCATTTCCCAAAGTCTTTCTCTTCATCCATGAAATAAAATCTTTGCCCACAAAAGAGTAATATGAATCTAGACCAATACTGGATTATGTGGTAATCCAATACATTAGTAAGTCAAGTGTCACCCACATTCACATTGAGGTAAATTTGTGGAAAATGTTCAATATTCCTGAAAAAAGGGTGATTCCTTTCAACAGCTGCACTGATCAATGGGGAAACATATTTCTTCTATAGTTTTATGTACCTTTATCAAGCTCATTATATTCTGGATTGACTTCAAAATCTTCCAGTGAAGCTCCAATTTCAAACTGAGCTTCTAAGGTCATCACAGATTTTATGTAATAAATTGTACTGAAGACATAATTCCTGAACAGAGTAGTCATGGTTACTATTGAAGCTATCTTCTATATATTGACCTTCTCAACTGTGGTTTCACCACGTCAAGAGCAGACTCAGGAGTTCTAGGTCCCTGAGGAGCAGCAGGGAGGGGCTGATGCTGGGTGAACAGGAAACCAAGACCTGAAACATTTGCATCAACCACAGACCAGAATCTACAAAGCAAGTGATATAAGGAAGTAAAAATGGAATCGAGCTCATAGAAAGTGACACTGGTGACCACCAGCATCAACATGGGTGGGTGACTCTGATCTCTGGAGGGCATTGGTGGTGACTGTGGGGGTGTGAATGTGCTATAGCCTCTGGAGGTATCTGTGCAGGTGAAGCACCATGGAGACCCTGGGACAGATGGTGAGGACAATGAACGTGACATCAGGACATGACCACAAGATGGCAATGCCTGCACTGGATTTCGAGGATGAAACTTAATACTTCCCTTTGCTGTTGGTATCTTTTTGCCTGTTCAGTGGAGCAGTGACTTTCACAAATGCAGAGATACTCATTAAGAAACTGGCCGTGGCTGTTGTAGCTCAATAGATTGGGCAAGGACCTGCGAACCAAAGGGTCTCCAGTTTCATTTCTGGTGGGGACACATCCCTGGGTTTGGGGCCAAGTCAAGTTCCCAGTGGGGGGTGTGCAAGAGTCAACCACACATTAATGTTTCTTTCCTTCTCCCTCTCTTTCTCTTTCCCTTCCCCTCCCTCTAAAATTAAATAAATAAAATCTTGAAAGAAGGGAACAAAGAAAGAAACTGAACATCCAGCTGAACATTCAGCAGATACAACAGGAAGGATGGAGGAGCTTGGGGGTCCTCTTCTGAGCATCCTCTTTTCCACTCTCCCAGGGCTGTATGAAGAACTTATAGGTGCTCAGGACTCAGGTGGTCACAAGGTGGCACTCTCTGTACATAACACACACACACCCAAGACAGGAAGGGGTTGGGGAGGTGGGAAGATGCTCTAAACCAAAGCTGCCATCCTGTGGGGAATCCCAGAGGAGACAAGAATCATAACATTGGCCATGGCTGTGTGGGTGAGGATCACATCTTTAGGTCTCTGCCTGCATCCAAGCAAGACTGAGGGAAGAAGTATTTGAAGTCATGAAAGGCAAGGACATACACTAAAGATCACTCTATGCAACAAAGCTATCATTTAGAATGGAAGAACAGATCAAGTGCTTCCCAGAGAAGGTCAAGTTAAAGGAGTTCATCATCACCAAGCCCTTATTATAAGAAATGTTCAAAGGACTTACCTAAGAAATTGAAAAAGATCAAAAACTATGAACAGTAAAATGACAACAAACTCAACTATCAATAAATGAACCCCCCCCCCCAAAAAAAACACCTGAAAACTAAGCAAACACCTAGACCAGGAGCAGAATCAGAGAAATGGACATCACATGGAGGGTTTTCAGTGGGGAGGAGGAGGGGAGAAATGAGGGGGGAGGTACAGGGAAGAAGAAGCATAATTGGTAGGCATAAAATAGACAGGGAGAAGTCAAAAATGATATAGGAAACAGAGAAGTCAAAGAACTTATACATACAACCCATGGACCTGTACTAAGGGGGGATGATGGAGGGTTGAGGGGTGCAGGGCGGAGGGAGGAGGAAAGGGGGAAAATTGGGACAACTCTAATAGCATAATCAATAAAATATTTTAAAATAAATCAAATTTACTGGGAAATTGACCTTAGCCCTCTCATGAGTTCATTTCTATAGAAACTAAGTGGCCAGAAGAAAAATTAGAGCTTCTGGATAATGAAATAGTAGAACATCATAGTTCATCTAACCAAAAATAATATAGAAGGTAGAAGGGACAGTGGACAAGGGAGGAAGATGTTATTAGGTTAATAAAACTTCTGATGATACATGCACAGGGTTTTGGTGGCTGGGACACCAGTTCCCCTCAGATGCTTCTTTGTCTAGTATTAGAGGTTTTGTGTTCCTAATCGGTGTTGCCAGTTTAGTATAGTTACTCCTGTCCCTGATGTGTAAATGTTACACTAGAGGCAAAAAAAAAAAAAACAACACAACTTACGACAAGCAGCGAAAAGACTCAGGTCACAGCAGCTGAAAAAATTGGAAAAGATCCAGAACATTCACAAACAAGGACACGAAGGCTCTGACTGCCTCCCATTCCCCTACCTTCTCTGGATAATAACAGTTGGGCCTTCAATGCTGTCTGGGGTTATAGTCTGGCCCTGTTCCCATTGGTCCGCCCTGTTCAGCAAGACAGAGCTGACTCTGAGACGGCCCAGGAGTGAGCCTTCCCAGCATGGTGGGGCCTCCTACCCATCCAAAGGTTTGGTCAGCAATGCATGCTTTGATTGGTTTATGACCAAAAGGGGGGCATGTGGAAGGAAAGGGGCCACATATTAACATGAGAAGCTCAGGGGAGGCCTATGTGGCAGCCTTACACACTCAGAGACCTAAGGGAACCTCTCTGGTCATCCCGAATGACCCGGGGCTGGTCTCCCTGTGGGTTCTAGTCCCACAGCTCTTCCTGCTCACAGCCTCAGGTCTGTTAAGTGGCTTTTCCTGAAATAAAATGAGCCCCCATTAATCTGCATATAAATTCTTTTATTTTTAAATTACAAACTGTTGGGTTCATTATTTGCTTCAGGAATCACTCAGGGGTATCACTGCAGAGAGCGAACATTCCAAGGTTTTCATGATGTTGAACTGACAGCCACTTTCTCATCTTCCGCCTGACTTTCCCCCACGGCAAGGAACACATCGTGTACCCTCCACCCTCATATGATGATGTATGAACTACCTTTCCTCACCCAGAAGAAGAAAACATTGAAATGTGCATTTCGGTCATTTCCCCAGCCTGGGTCCTCTCTCACCACTGAATTGTGTGGATCCAAATCTGTCTGAGACCAGGATGGCTTGTGGGCTTGTCCGAAAACACTCAGATTTCTCCCAAAAGTTACTGTCAGAATGTGGGGCATGAAGTCCAAGTCATCACTTCTTTTAACTTAAAGTAATTTTTTTCTTTTTCTTCTTTTTATTTATTTTTTCTATCAGCATATATCCCTCTCATACAATCTTGCACCTCCAACCACCCACCTTGCCCCCCGTAATCACCATGCTGTTGTCTGGGTCTATGAGTTTAATGATTTCATTTTTAATTGCAGTTGACAGTCTATATGTCATAATAAACATTGTGTTAAGTGAAGTCACAGGGGTGTCCCCATTCAATGAGAGAGACAGAAGCATGAGTGACACACACAGTATCCACAGGGGAGGTGATGGTGTCCCAGCAGAAATTGCTGAGGGTACAGCACCTCCTGCAGGGGGATTTGAAACAAGAAAAGTGCATGTGTGGATCTCTGAAGGGCAGACACTTCTCTGTCTAGGCATCTGTATAAGAAGTGCACTTCTCCAGAAGACTAGTAAGATTTTCCTGTTGTTTCCCTGCAGGTGGCGCTGAAACACAAGTTTGTTTGTTTGTTTGTTTGTTTGTTTGTTTGTTTGTTTTGTTTTTTTAGTTCCCTTGCACCACAGGTTTTTTCTCTGTCTGCAAGGATGGTGGGAAATGGCTCCTGATCCCTGCAAAGGGGAGTGTCTCCTCTGTGTTCTGGTCACCTTGGTTTCAGGGCACTAAGCCATTTGGGGGAGGAAGGGATGGGGTTTCAAATGCCTAAAATCACAGTGCTGTCCCTTGCAGACAGATGCTGCAGACAGCCCAGCTGCTGGGGGCAGGGTGGGGGCTGGAGGGGTGAGCTGGAGGCAGCTGGCCACTGCTTTTATGGCTTTGGTCTCCTAGAAGTGGTGACCTCCGGATCTCTGTAGCCTCTCCTCTGTACCTGCACTTGACCATGGCATTAGCAGCAGAGAATGCCTGTCCCCCACAGAAAACTTGTTTCTGTGCTACACTTCCAGGTTTGCAGATAATGTGCTCTGCAACCCCCAAATCAGTGCTACAGCTTCTTTGGTTGCTTGCTGCGTGCTCTGGGAAGCGAAGAGGGAGCGAGCACAGGGGGAACAAGGGAAGGCAAGGCCTAGGAGAGCGAGGGGAGGCGGCTAGACTTTCCCCCATGGAGAGAAAACACTATACCTTTCACATCATGTGACAACATATAAACTATCTTTTCTTCCCCAGAAAAAAAAAACATTTAAATGTGGATTTAAGTCCCTTCCCCAACCTGGGCTGTAGCTCAATACAGAATTGTGTGCATCCAAATCTGTCTGAGACCAGAAATGCTCATGGGCTTGTCACAAAATACTCAAATTTCTCCCCCAAACTTCTATCAGATGCTGGGCAAGAAGTCCAAGTTAGCATTTTAAAAAACTTCAAATAATTTTTTATTTTTCAAAAACAGTCGACATATTTATTAGTTTCAGCTATAAAGCACAGTGATTAAACATTTATATTGCTTACTAAATAATCTCCCCAATAAATCTAGTAGCCAACTGACAACATACATAGTCACAACAATATTATTGATTGTATTTCTTAAGCTGTATTTTGCTTAGACCCTACTAATCAATGTTGATGGCTAATATAGGACAACCAGCACATTTTCACTGACTTGGGTGGAAGTTGTCAGAGGAGCTAGGGAGGGTGAGTGTGGAAGTGGTGAAGAGCACAGCAGGACAATCTCAGAATATCTCCCCATAAGTTACTAGTGAATGACAAACACCAAATGCTGAATGTATGATGGGGAATCATGGCCGTCACCGACTGTGGTGAGTGACCAAGATGAATGTCCCCACTGTTGGGACAGGGAGGTGCAGTGTCCAGTTCTTGTCTTTCCTCTTCCACAGTCCTGGCTCCCTTAGTGGCTTCATCCACACTCACAGATTTAAGTGTCATTCTTGTAGCATCATCTCCAAGTCTATGTCTCCAGATCAGACATTTCTCCTCAAGGTCTCCACACTCTGGACCATCTGTCCAACCTGACACCTCACTGGAGTTTCTAACAGACATCTCACCGTGACCTTCTCTTCAGCTGAACATATGAAATACCCACCCCTCCCCGACACGTGCTCCTGCCAGAGTCTTCCCCATCTCTGCTGATATAACCCCATCTTTCTGCTGACACAGTACAAAGGTGGGGTGCCTTCCTTGACTCCTTTCCCACACCCCAGATTGAATCCTTAGGAAATGCTGTGAAATCCATCTTCCCAATGCATTCAGGGTCCAGTCCCTTGCCACTGTTTCCACAACTCACAGCCCTGTCAGAACACCCAGCACCTGCAGCCTGGAACCATGGGAGCTTCCCCACACCTTTCCCTCCTGCCTCACTGGTCCCTTGTCTCCTGATTCTGTCCTCAGCTCAGCAGCCACACTGACCCTGTGGCCCAAGGACTCTCTCTTGGGGAGGAACTCTCAGAGGAAGCTACTACAGAATTTGCCTCCTTGGCCATGACCTTCCAGGACTCAGCATCTGCAGGATGAGAACAGTGTCTGCAGTGGATTAAAGACAGTGGAGGCTGGAACAGTTCCTGCTGTAAGCAGGTGTTCTCACCTTCTGATTGGTCAGCTCTCTGACCCCACAGGGACACCCCTGAGGTCCATAAGAGGGGGCCCTGGAAGCTTGCAGGGACTCCTAGGCTACAAAGCAGCACTCCATTAGAATCAGGGGACTCAACCAGCCACAGACAGAGGATCCAAAAAGTACATTTGGATGTGCAGGGAGAAGCCCTTAATTGTACACGGTGCACAGGTGGTCACAGGGAACATCACTGGGGAGCTGTGTGGTCCCTTTGTCACATGCCACACAGTCTGTCCCTCCTGGGTTGTCTCCACACCTCCTGGTAAGTTCATGAACATAAAGTGGCTTTGAATGGCTTAACAAACAGGGAAAAGGTATAGAGAGAATAACACCTACCAGAAACAGTACACCTTGGAGCTTTTAATCTACATCACTTTTGGTTTATTTATCTATTTATATAATATTCAGATGCTGGTTGCAGAAACAACAGAGAGGGACCCTTGAAGTCCCAAGGGAGGCTGGAGTGACTATTTCAGCCCCAACTCTTGGAGAAAGCAGCTCTGTCACCCTGGAAACAAAGGTATTGAGAACAAATTCAGGTCAGTCTCAGAAGTGTCACATTTTCTCACAGCCACCACATGCTCACAATGTCCCACTCTGAGAATTCCCAAAACCCAGTTGTGTCCCTCCGTCCCAATACCCCCCACTCCTGGCCCTCAGGGTCTCACCCTTAGGAGTTGTGAGAGACGCCCCAGAGCCCTGGGCACTGTCCCTGCCTGGGGAAGACACAACAGCAGAGTTACGGTTGAGGGGAGCCCTCCTCACAGAATCCAGCCCACACTCTCTCAAGGGTCCCAGATGTCACCTTCCCAACACCCAGACTTACAGGCAGCCTGAGTGTATTTCTCCCTGCCTCTACCTGTGGGAAGAAAACATTCTGTGAGAAGTCAGGGGGAAGGCTGTGTCCTGTGATCCTAAAGGATTCCCACACTCCTGAAGCACAGAGAAGGTTCCAGAACTGTGACTGAACACCCAGGGTAGGATCAGGAAATATGGGGAAAGTGCATGTTCCAGGATTGGACCAACAACCTGTCTGGATGTCTGTCCTCAGGAAGGACCTTCCCTTCTGACCTGGGACACCTGGTGTGCAGCTGGGAATCAGTCCCCATCGCTAGAATCATCAGGGGATAAATGTGTCCCTCACTTTCTCAGGGGCTTCACTAAAGAGTCAGTGTTAGCAAATAGGCCCCAGATGGACAAGCATCTGTGTGAGGACACAATGCCCATTAAGGAGGCAGAGCACACTTCTACCTGGGCTTGATCCCCAGGGGACAGGGAACTCAGCCCCACCCCTTGCCCACCTGAGCACTTCCTCCTGCACAGCACAGCAGTGACCACAGCTCCAAGGAGACCCAGGGCAGCAACAATGCCCATGATGGTGATGGTGGTCTGAGGAGGGGGGTCTGCAAGGGGAGGGTGAGAAGCCAACCTCAGGCCTGAGTCCTGATCCTGCTCAGGAACACCCTGAGGAGAGGCTCTGTGCCCACATCCCCTCCTCACCCCATCTCAGGGTCAGGGGCTCAGGCAGCCCCTGGTGCTGCACATGGCATGTGTATCTCTGCTCCTCTCCAGGGGGCACGACCACAGCTGCCCACTTCTGGAAGGTCCCATCCCCCACAGGCCTGGTCTCCAAAAGCTCCATGTCCTGGGTCAGGTCCTCCCCTTCACGCTGCCAGGTCAGGGTGATGTCAGCAGGGTAGAAGCCCAGGGCCCAGCACCTCAGGGTGACCTCATGATCAGAGATGGGGTGGTGGGTCACGTGTGTCTTTGGAGGGTCTGAGGGGAGGGTGAGAAAATTCAGGAACTTTGCATGGTCATGGGACACTCCAGTGGTGCTCATGTGACCACCCTGAGAGTGGACAGGACAGCTGGGGTGGGAGAAGGAAGAGCAACACCGAGACACCAGCCTGGGCAGAGGCACCTGGGATAATCTCCTGTTTCTTGGAAAGTTCCAGAATCAGGGTAAGAACCTAGGGTAGGAGGGCCCACGCCTCTAAGTGGTGACACAGCCTTAGGTGGAGGCAGAATGACTCAGAAGAGCACAAATCAGGCCTCCAGAGAAGGTCTCAGCCAGAGAACCAGGGAGAGCTCCTGGTGCACCAAGTGCTGCAGGGTGTGAGGGAACTGCTGAGGAATGTTTTAGGGAGAGGCTGGGTCCCTTATTGTCCTTTAGAGAAAGCTGGGCCCCTGGGTGAGTCACAGAATAAGGAAACCAGGGGGACTCTTCCTTCTCCCTAGCAGGAGGGACACTCTGACACTGCCCTATTTTCCTCCTCTTTTTGTAGGAAGCCGCCCCAGCCCACTGATCCCCTCCTCGGAGAGGCCCGCGCGTTGGTACCTGCTCGGAGCAGCGTCTCCTTCCCCTTCTCCAGGAACAGGTGCAGCCGGCGCACACACGTGTGGTTTAGGAAGACTCTCCGGATGTCTGCGTCAGGGACCTGCACCAACTGATGCCAGCTGAGCCCAGCCGCCTTGTGGGCCACGGTCCAGGAGCTCAGGTCCTTGTCCAGGGCAACGTAGTCGGTGCCATCATAGGCGAACTGAGTGTACCCTCTGAGGAAGCGTTTCTCCGACCCCACGACACAGCCGGTCATTTCCTGGAAGGTGTGAGACACTGACCCAGCTCGGAGGTCAGCCTCGCCCACTTAGACCAGCACAGCCCACACCTGGCCTCAGCCTTGGGGTGACCCTGGGAGCCTGAGACTCAGGGTGCCCCCTGCCGCTATTATGGGGATGGGGGTCGTTCCCGGACCTGGGTGGCGGTGGCTCACCGTCCTCGCTCTGGTTATAGTAGGTGCGAAGCTTGTTTACGTTCTCTAGAGAAGTCTGTTCGTTCTGCTTGATTTCCTGCATCTGTTCCTTCCAAAAATCTGGATCCTCCTGCTCCACCCACGGCTGCTCCATCCACGGCACCCGCGGCTCCAGCCTTGGCCTGGCTGCGTCACTGTCGAACCGTAAGATCTCGGTGTCGTCCACGTAGCCGACAACAATGTACCGGTTCTTCTCGCGGCCTGGTCCGTACATGGCGGTGCTGAAATATCTCAGGCTGTGCGGACCTGGGGGCATGGGGGACATGCGACCTAGGTCTGCGGTTTGGGGCCGGTAGCGGCAGGGGGCTTGGGGGACAGAACACCGGGCAGTGGTTCAGAGGAGGAGGAAGGGGCGTGGCCCAGTCAAGCAGGAATCTGGGGTCTGGGCCTGGGGTGCTGGGACACGCTTTCTCCAGGTCGTGTGCTGCCACTGGATCCCCTCCCTCCTGCTCTGCAGAGGACGTTCCCCCCCAACGCCGCACTCACCGCTCCAGGTCTGGGCCAGGGCCAGGGCCCCGGAGAGCAGCAGGAGCAGGATTTGGTGTCCCATGACCCAGACCCTGAGCTTCTGGGGAGGAGTTCTGGTCACTGCACCCACTATGAAGCTGATGGCTTGTTTAAATGATTGGACATCTGGTGGCAGTGAAACCAGGGCAGGGGCAGGGTCCAGCCTGGGGACCTGGAGCTTTGTCCTGACCCCTCCTCCAGCCGGAACCTCTCTGCCCCTCCCTGAACAGTGGCCATCTGGTGTAGCCAAGCCTTGTAAACAGACAGAAGAGATAGTTAGGGGCACTCATTTAACTATTTATGTTCCTCATTCCCTTGACTTCACTGACCTCTCATCACACTCAACACGTCTCTGTCTGTCCTCTGGCTTCTCAGGAAGTGTCCTGCTGTTTGCACCTGATGTCACTTTAACTTGGTGTGACCACCTTAGCCCTGCACCTGTTACCCTCTTTACACCATGAAGACAGTTGTGTTGTGCTGACTGACCACCTACTGGTTCCTAGGAATGATTTACAGGAAACTCCTACTGATGCTGCTGCTTTAATTTGGTTACAGAAGGATCTTATCTGATGGATGAACAGGGACATCACTGAGAGGGACATGCAGTAACTTCTGTGGTGGATGTAATCGAGAGCTCTCACGGACTGGAAATGAAATCTTCCCAGCACACTGAACTCACTGCTCTAACTCGGGCAGTGGGGAGGCCTCCTCACTTCCCCAGGGCAGTCCACAAAGAAATGGAAAACTGGTTGCAGATTTATTAGATGCCACACAGGACCCAAGACAATGGGCCTTTATCAAAATTCCGTGGCATTCTAGAGCTGCCACCATGGAAGGGAAAGAAAGTCATTTTGCTGACAGTGAAACTGGATAGGCAGCATTAAACAGAAAAATTATCCAGACCCAAGAATGTTCCCTCCTTTCTACTAAATCAATAAAAATTATCTTTTATGGTTTAGACAGACAGCTAAGGAGAAAGAAAAGAGAATATGGCAACAAAAAAGGGGAAACCTTGACCCAGACAGAGGGATGTGGGTTTGATCCAAGCAGAACCTATCTTACCTGCAGGGGCCTAACTCCCTGCACTTGAACCTGTACATGAGCCACCACACTGGGGTCCTGAGAAGGTGATTTCATGGAGGGAACAATGTCACTGGAGACCTTCTGCTGCTGTAGCTCATGAGGAGGACAGCAGATGTCCTATCTGTCCAAAGTGCAGCCCAGGGACCCACTCCCTGGGTCCCAAGGACATCTCCCACTCCTGTGGGTCCACGTGAGGTTTGGCAATTGCATTTCATGCAAATCTCACTGTTTCAGGGACACAAATGTACATGAGTGATGACTTGTGTGTTTCCTCACTGGGTTGAGGTGTTGCCTTGCAGGAGATTGACAGCCTTAACGACTGGCAATTCTTGTTAGAAAGAATAACTCCCCATTGGGGAATTTCTTCTGAGTGACATTGTGCCTGAGGACTCATTTCACTGGGTGACTCACAAGATCCATGTGGATGGAAACTTTGGCCCCTTTTGCAGCACTTTCACTGTGCCCCTCACTCCCGCCCTCTGGACTGGGGGACGCACCAATGGGACCATCAAAATTCAACTGGACAGAACTTCAGAAGCCTTTACTCTGCCCTGGACAGAAGCTCTCCCTAGAGTGCAACTCAACCCGAGAGCCACGCCCTTTGGTGAACATGAACCTTCTCCTTCGGGATTGGTCACTGGCCTCCCTGTACATCTGGATGAAAGGGGATGTGGACCAATTTTGCTGAAAGGAGACCTTCTACATCACTGTCAGGGGCTTATTAACCACCTTAAAAACACTGATAAATTAGTAACCAATTCATTTCACACTGTGCTCCTGGAGACACAGATTTCAAAGATCATGGCTTACAACTAGGATATTCAGCCTGTTGGAAGAGACATCAAACAAAGGACTCTCTCCAACCTCATTGGAGGGACCTTACCAGGTACTACTAACTAACCCATGTGCAGCCCAACTCAGAGGAGTTAACACCTGGGGTCACGTTTCTCATTTAAAAAGGCACCTGATAGTTCATGGAGATCTGCCCCTTCCCTGACACTTGCCTCCATCCACAGCGGAGATCAAGGACCTTTCAAGGACGAGAAGCCACCAACCAGGCAGGCAGACAGCTGTCCCAGCACAGCAGTGGGGGCTGCAGGCTCACAAATTGATGCTGCTGTTGATGGAATGCACATAAGATGATTTTATATCACTAGTATCCTCCTCATGGCTTACAGATGGAGACAGTACCTGTCTCCCCAGAACCCTCTCCCTTAATAGATATGAAACATTTAGCTTATGTATGTACTATTCTTTCCCACCTACTAGACAATGATATTCTAATTAATAGTTATGGTAATGAAGTTAATGCTTTGTTGGCCACACATTGGGCTTCTCCTACTATTGATACACACTTTGGAACTTTTTTCCTGAATATATCTATTATAAAGGACCCATCTAGGGGAAATTCCCCCAAGACACGTCCCTGATAATTCCACTGGTGGAATCACACATGGACCCACCTAGGTGAGTGTTGTATAGTTACAGCAATGGACAATGAAGAGCTAACAGAAACACCTGCATGTGGTGAGAAGGCTGGCAGTGACTGACTTTCTCTGTCACAGTGTGTCTGGTCCTCGGACTCACCAGCCCTGTGCCTGTGGCCGCATGTCTGTGAAACAAGAAAAAAATCAACGGCTCCCCATTTCAAAAATTATTGTTATTACATGGGGCAGATATGTCTGTAAATACCCCACTCTCTTGTGACCTGGATGCTTGTGGGAAGCCCTATGGAATATTCAAAATCTAGCTGCATTTGGGAGTAATAACCTCTACTCATTTAACTATGGATGGAGAAGTCAACATTTCTGGGTCCATTCAGTGTACCTTCAGCTGCTCCCTGGCCATGAGTACCCAATGGCAACAACATCCCTGGTGGATCCAACCCCACCCACCCTCTAAAAGGAAATAAAAGGGGGTACTTGGAGGATTAGGGCTGGACTTGGTATTGGGGCTGGACTTGGAGGAAAAGGTACAGGGAAGAAGAAGCATAATTGGTAGGCATAAAATACATGGGGAGAGGTAAAAAATGATATAGGAAACAAAATTCAAAGAACTTATATGTACAACCCATGGACATGAACTAACGGGGAGGGAATGCTGGAAGGTTAGGGGGCACAGGCCAGACGGGGATAAAAGGGGAAAATTGGGACAACTGTAATAGCATAATCAATAAAATATACTTAAAAAATCCAGTGTCCTGGGAAATTGAACTTAACCCTCCTATGAGGTCATTTCTATGGAAACTAAGTGGCCAGAAGAAAAATTAGAGCTTCTGGATAATGAAATAATAGTACGTCATAGTTCATCTGACCAAACATAGCACACAAGGTAGAAAGGACAGTGGACCAGGAGGAAGACATTATTAAGTTAATAAAACTTCTGATGATACATGCACAGGGTTTTGGTGGCTGGGACACCAGTTCCCCTCAGATGCTCCCTTGTCTAGTACTAGACGTTTTGTGTTCCTGGTCGGTGTTGCAGGTTTAGTGCAGTTACTGCTGTCCCTGGTGTGTAAATGTTGCACTAGATACAGAAAACACGACTTATGACCAGCTGCAAAAAGACTCAGGTCACAGCAGCTGAAAAACTGGAAAAGATCCAGAACATTCACAAACAAGGACGCGAAGGCTCTGACTGCCTCCCATTCCCCCACCTTCTCTGAATAATAACAGTTGGACCTTCAGTTCCATCTGGGGTTACAGTCTGGCCCTGTTCCCAGGTTTCTGCCCTATTCAGCCAGACAGACCTGACTCTGAGACGGCCCAGGAGTGAGCCTTCCCAGCACCATGGGGCCTCCTACCCACCCAAAGGCTTGGTCAGCAATGCGTGCTTTGATTGGTTTATGACCAAAAGAGGGGCATGTGGAAGGGAAGGGGCCACATAGTAACCCGAGAAGCTCAGGGGAGGCCTGTGTGGCAGCCTTACACTCAGAGACCTAAGGAAACCTCTCTGGTCATCCAGAGTGACCCGGGGATGGTCTCCCTGTGGATTCTAGTCCCACAGCTCTCCCTGCTCACACCTCAGGTCTGTTAAGTGGCTTTTCCTGAAATAAAATGAGCCCCCAATAACCCACATATAAGTCCTTTTATTTTTAAATTACAAAATGTGGGTTCCATTATTTGCTGCAGGAATCACTCAGGGGTATCATTGCAGAGAGCGAGCATTCCAAGGTTTTCATGATGTTGAACTGAGAGCCACTTTCTCATCTTCCGCCTGACTTTCCCCCACAGGAAGGAACACATCATGTACCCTCCACCCTCATATGATGATGTGTGAACTACCTTTCCTCACCCAGAAGGAGAAAACATTGAAATGTGCATTTTAGTCATTTCCCCCAGCCTGGGCCCTCTCTCACCACTGAATTGTGTGGATCCAAACCTGGCAGAGACCAAGATGGCTTGTGGGCTTGTCTGAAAATCCTCAAATTTCTCCTGAAAGTTACTGTCAGAATGTGGGGCATGAAGTCCAAGTCATCACTTTTTTTAACAAAATATTTCTGGCCTTTTTCTTCTTTTTATTTATTTTTTCCATCAGCATATATCCCTCTCACACAATCTCGCACCTCCAACCACCCACCTTGCCCCCCATAATCACCACGCTGTTCTCTGGGTCCATGAGTTTAATGTTTTTGCCTTTAATTGCAGTTGACAGTCTATATATCATAATAAACTTTTTGTTAAGTGAAGTCACAGGGGTGTCCCCATTCAATGAGAGAGACAGAAGCATGAGTGACACACACAGTAACCACACGGGAGGGTGACGATGTCCCCGCAGAAACTCCTGAGGGGACAGCACCTCCTGCAGGGGGATTTGAGACAGGACCCAGTGTGTGTGTGGATCGCCGAAGGGCAGACACTTCTCTGTGTAGGCGTCTGTGTGTGAGCTGCACTTCTCTGGTAGATTAAGAAGTCTTTTTATTGTTTTCCTGTAGGTGGCGCTGAAACATAAGGGTTTTTGTCTTTTGTGGGTTTTTTGTTTTGTTTTGTTTTTTAGTTCCCTTACACCACCCAGGTTTTTTCACTGTCTGCAAGGATGGTGGGAAATGGCTCCTGATCCCTGCAAAGGTGAGTGTCTCCTCTGTGTTCCGGTCACCTTGGTTTCAGGGCACTAAGCCAATGGGGGAATTTGTGGGGGATGGGGTTTCAAATGCATGAAATCACAGTGCTGCCCCCTGCAGACAGACGCTGCAGGCAGCCCAGCTGCTGGGGTCGGGGGCTGGAGGGGTGAGCTGGGGGCAGCTGGCCACTGCCTTTAATGGCTTTGTTCTAGAAGTGGTGACCTGCGGATCTCTGCAGCCTCCCCTCTGTATCTGCACTTGACCTTGGCATTAACAGCAGAAAGCGCCTGTCCCTCATGGAAAAAAATGTTTCTGTGCTATGCTTCCCAGGCTTGCAGACAATGTGCTCTGCAACCCCAAAGCACTGCTACAGCTTCTTTGCCTGCTGCGTGCTCTGAGAGGGGGAGAGGGAGCGAGCACTGGAGGAACGAGGGAAGACAAGGCCTGGGAGAGTGATGGCTGGCGGGGGGGGGGGGGGGCGGCCAGGCTCCGTGGCTTTGTTTCTCTGTCTGGGAGGTGGAAGGCCAGACAACCGTGGCCACACCCTGTACTTCATCCCTGCCCGGGTCTCAAAGCTCAGCCACAGCTCCTACCGACCCTCCTGCAGGAATGCTCAACCTCTGCTCCTCCCAGCTGAAGGGATTGGCCTTGACAGCCCCAGTCCTCCCCTCCTCAGTCTGAGACCCCTGGAGAGACCGAACTGTGAGCTGTGGGTGTGTGTTCAGCACCATCTGAGCTCTTCTCTCTTCCCACCTTCAGACGTGAGTGAATCTCTCAGACTCGTGTGAGCATCGAGCTGGGGACTTTCTGTCGACTTATAGCTGTTCATATTGTTGGAACTTCAAGGGGAGAGACCAAGGAAGCCTCTTATACTGCCACTCCTGTGATTGCACTCCACGTTTGCAAATCTATGGCCCTGTCTGTTTTAAAAGTTAGGCTTTTTAAGATTCCACATAGGAGTGAGAACATAGAGCATTTGTCTCTCTCAGTCTGATTTATTATTTCACTTGGCATAATGACCTCGTTGCCTAACCGAGTTGTGGCAAAAGACACAACGCCCTTCTTGCTCTGGCAGAGCAATACCGTGCCGCCTCTGCACTGCACCCTTCCTCACCCATTCACCCGCGGAAGGACGCAGAGACTGCTGTCCCTGCTCTCTGGTGGGTCTGACGCTGCAACGCGCACAGGGATGTGAATGTACCTCTGCCTGAGACAGGCCTTTCCAGACCCTCTGCCAAGGAAGCGCACACTGACTCTGGTGCAAGAAAAACGTCAGGAAGACCCTGAGGTGGGTGACTCTGCTGAGTAAAGAAGGTTGAGGTGGGAGAGCGGTAGTGTGGTTTCAATGCTGGTTTTCTACATCAAAGGGCAGTGGGTTGTGCTATGACCTAGCGTCTGTGTTGAAGGAAACCACAGCCTGGGCTTCAGATGCGCACACACTGCTCTCCCCTGGGTGAAAACACACTGATAATGAGAACAATTCAGAACAACTGGTGGTAAACCCAATACAGCGAAGTGTTAACAGTTGTCGTACCTGGGCAAGGGAGGAGATTATGTATATTTGATATGATGATTTTTTTTTTCTTTTTTTAAAAAGATTTAATTTATTTATTTTTAGAGAGGGAAGAGAGAGAGAGAGAGAAACATCAATGTGCGGTTGCTGGGGGTCATGGCCTACAACCCAGGCATGTGCCCTGACTGGGAATCGAACCTGCGATACTTTGGTTCATAGCCTGCGCTCAATCCACTGAGCTACACCAGCCAGGGAGAAATGATGATTTCAAATCAAGAATTTTAAAAGTAAAAGTCATTTGTGGTCATTGAATTGTTTCCTTTTTAAGATGTTTCATTGGTGCTAAATAGATTTTTTATTGGTCACATTTTACTGTCTTTTAAAATAAAAGGAGTTTGTCCAGTTTTGTAAAAGAAACAGCAGGTGAAATAAAGGTAATTTTATGTAAATAAACAGGGAACAAATCAACTAGAGAAATCCTGCACTCAAAGAAAGCTAAAGATCGTTCTTTGTAGTATATAGGAATAGCACATTTACATGAAAAATAATAATTTACAGAATCAGCCATTCTGGGGATACATTGGTAATGTATGCTTCTATACCATTTCTTATTTTCTGGAAGAGCTCACTAGCTCATGATGACAAAAATAATATTTCTTGTGGGTAATAACAGAATAAAAACACATGAAATCAATTTCCCAATGCATCTGAGGAGGTATACAGAAATACACTGAGGTAGAATTCTTACATATTCTTTGAAATGGTCAACAGCAGTTCTAATTAGACTATAATACTTTAGAAATGCATTTCATAATGGCTACAACAACCACTGAAAAAAGATATAATTTAACATGAATAGCATATAAAATATTAAAAATACCAGACTGCTGCCAAAGAAAAAGATAAAGAAAAAACCAAATAGCAGGGAAAAAAAAAACAAAGTCCCCACTTCTATTTTTCACTGATAAACTAAAAATTCTATTGACAAGTCTATAAATGTCAGCTTTAGGGCACTTTAATAGCACTTCATCCATTCAATCAACAAACTTCACAGAGGGTCAGGTGTAAAAAAAAACAAAAAGAAAAACAAAACACAAACAAAAACCCCTTCAACCCTGGCCCTGTGGCTCAGTTCACTGGAGCATCCTCCCTACAGTAAAGGTTGTGGGTCAGGGACTCAGACAAGGCACCTACCTCAGTTGTGGGTGTGGTCCTCCATCCAGGAACAGGTGACAGGCAACTGGGTGGATCAATCTTCCTCCCTCCCTCCCTCCCTCCCTGCCACCCTCCCTTCCCATCTCTCTAGAATCAGTAAATATATCCTCGGTTGAGAATTAAAAAAAAAATCTTCACATGTGGACAGTAGCATCTCCATGGAACAACCCTTATTTTACATGTAACATGCCAGCATATGGGAGAAATATGAAAAAACACCTCACAAAGTAATATAGAAAGCACTGCTCCATTTCCTAGGATTGTCTTCATCGAGGGGATAAAATCTGCATCATTTTTTGGACAGGTATTGCCCACATTCACGTTGAAAAGAAATTTCTGGAAACACTTCAGTGTTCCTAAAGGAAGGAAATTCTCTTCAACAGCTGCCCTGGTCAGTGGGGAAACATAATTTCCTATAATTTTATGCATCTTTATCAAGCTCATAATGTTCTGGATTGACTTGAAGATCTTCCAATGAAGCACCCATTTCAAACTGAGCTTCTAAGATCATTATGGATTTTATCTAAGAAATGGTACTGAGTACATAGTTACTGAGTAAAGTAATTACTTTTGAAGTTGGCTTCATATTCAGCATCTCAACTGTGGTTTCCACACCACAAGAGCACCTCCAGGTCTAGGAACCTGAGGACCAGCAGGGAGGGACTGATACTGAGGAAACAGGAAACCAATAACCGAGCTGCCTGCAACAAGCACAGATGAGAGTCTAAAAAGGCAGTGATGTGAGTGTAAAAGTGGACTTGAGCACATTAGGTGACACAGGTGGCCTCCAGCATCAGCAGGGTGTGGGTGGCTCTGGTCTCTGGAGGGCACTAGTGGCAGCTGAATGTGCTGCAGCCTCTGGTAGTGTCTGTGCAGGTGAAGCACCATGGAGATGCTGGCCCAGACCACAAGGACAGTGAATATGACACAGGACATGACAACAGAATGGCAGCCTCAGGCCTGTCTGGTGACCAGGGACAAGCATGGCAAATACTGAGTCACCCCTCACAAACAGCAGCAGTGGGCAGGAGCAGAAGAAGTGCCCCCTGTTCCCTGGGTGGAGCTGACTTAGAGTCTCATTGTCACAGCGGTGCAGGGACATCTGTGCCAGGGGCTCCAGTCATGGTGTTTCCTGCTGGGCAAATTCATTTAGCTCCTCCTTTTGTCAGAGCTTGTCCCCAATGTTATCCTTGTGACCCAGGCTGGTCTGCCTGTGGGTTCCCCACAGCTCTTGCTGCTCATGGCCTCAGGTCTGTTCTATGGCTTCTCCTGAAAAAAAAAAAAGAGCTTCCATACCTCACATATAAACTCTCTTTGTTCAAATTAGAAAACTTTGGGTTCCATTATTTGTTCCAGATTCACTCAGGGGGATAATCACAGAGAATAAGCATTCTGAGACTTTCATTATATTGAACTGAGAGCCACATTCTAAATCTTCTACTTGACTTTACCCCATGGTAGAGAAAACAGTATGTACCTTCCACCCTCGTATGACAATATGTGAACTACCTTTGCATCCCCAGTTGTGGAGAAAAACATTTATATGGGGATTTAAGTCCTTTCCCCTAGCTCATCACTTAATTGTGTGATTAAAAATGTGGCTTGTGGGCTTCTTACAAAATACTCAAATTTCTCCCCCCAAAATGCTGTCAGGATATTGGGCATGATGTCCAAGTTAGCACCTTTTAAATTTATATATATTTTTTATTTTTCAAAACAGTTGAAATATAGAATTTATTAGTTCCATCTGTAAAGCATAGTGATTAAACATTTATATAGCTTATTAATTAATCTCCCTGATAAATCTAGAACACATCTCACACCATATGTGATTATGACAACATTATTGGCTATGTTCTCTAAGCTGTACTTAGACACAGGACAACCATCATATTTTTGCTGACTTAGGTGGAACTTATGAGAGGGGCTAGGCAGGGTGAGTGTAGAAGTGGCGAAGAGCACAGCAGGACAATCTCAGAATATCTCCCCATAAATTGCTAATGAATGACAAACACCAAATGGTGAATCTGTGATGGGGAAACATGGCTGTCACCAGACTAGGGAGTCACCAGAATGAATGTCCCCACTGTCAGGATAGGAGGGTGCAGTGTCCAGTCCTGGTTCTTTCCTTTTCCAGAGTCCTGATTCCATTTATAGTCTCATCCACATTTATGGTTTTAAATGTCATTTTTGTAGCATCACCTCCACATCTATGTCTTGAGCTCAGACATTTCTCCTCAAGGTCCCCACACTCATCTGTCCAACCTGACACCTCACTGGTGTTTCTAACACACATCTCACCTTGACCTTCTTTCCAGCTGAAAGCTTGAAATGCCCACTCCTCCCCCACACTCACTCTTGCCAGTGTCTTCCCCATCTCTGCTGACATAACCCCATCCTTCTGCTGGCACAGTACAAATGTGGGGTGCTTTCCTTGACTCCTCTCCCACACCCCAGATTGAATCCTTAGGAAGTGCTGTGAAATCCATCTTCCAAATGCATTCAGTGTTCAGTCCCTTCCCACTGTTTCCATCACTCACAGCCCCATCAGAACACCCAGCACCTGCAGCCTGGAACCCTGGGAGCTTCCCCACACCTTTCCCTCCTGCCTCGTTGGTCCATTATCTCCTGATTCTCTTCTCAGCCCAGCAGCCAGACTGACCCTGTGTCTTGAGGGTTCTTGCGTGGGGAGGAGCTCTCAGAGGAAGCCACTAGGGACATGGGCTCCTAGGCCATGACCTTCCAGGACTCAGCATCCATGGAATGAGGACAGTATCTGCAGTGGATTAAGGACAGTGGACACTGGAACAGTTCCTGCTTTATCAGGTGTTCCTGACAAAATCAGGTGTTCTTCATTTTTGAATTGGTCAGCTCACTGCACCCCACATGGACACCCCTGAGGACTACAAGAGTGGGTCCTTCAAGCTTGGGGTGACTCCTAGGCAACAAAGCCACAATTGGTTAGCATCAGGAGACTCAACCATCAAAGTCAGAAGCTCCAAAAGGTATATTCAGATGTGTGGGAAGAAACCCTGAATAGTGCACGGAGCACAGGTGGTCACAGGAACATCATTGGAGAGCTCTGTGGTCCCCTTGTCACGTGGCACACAGTCTGTCCCTACCAGCTTGTCTCCACACCTCATGGTAAGTTGATGAACTTAAAGTGACTAGAACAGCTTAACAAATGGGCTGAAGGTGTAGATAGAATAACCACTAGTGGAAACCATACAACTTAGCATTTTTAATCTAAATCACTTCTGTTTAGTTTATATATATAAATATACAGCCAATTTTAATATAATGTAGGCATGTTCAGATGCTGGTTGCAGAAACAGCAGTCAAGCATCCTTAATATTCCAAGGGGAGGCTGCAATGACTATTTAAGCAGCAGGTGCCATAGAAAGCAGCTCTGTCACGCTGGGGAAGAAAGTTGTCACGAACAAATTCAGGTCAGTCTCGGAAGTGTCACATTCTCCCACAGCCCACCTCATGCTCAGAATGTCCCACCTGAGAATCCTGAAAACCCAGTTTGTCTCTCAGTCCCAACCCCCCCAATTCCTGCATTCAGGGTCTCACCATTAGGAGCTGTGATAGACGCATCAGAGCCCTGGGCACTGTCACTGCCTGGGGAAGACACAACAGCAGAGTTAGGGGTGGGGGAGCCCCCATCACAGACTCCACACTACACTCTCCCAAGAGTCCCAGTCGTCACCTCCCCAACATCCAGACTTACACGGAGCCTTAGTGTAGCTCTCTCTGCCTCTGCCTGTGGGAAGAAAATGTTCTGTGAGAAGTTAGGGGGAAGACTGGGTCCCGTGACCCTAACAGAGCCCCATACTCTGAAGCACAGGGAAGGTTCCAGAACTGTGCACTCCCAGGGTAGAATCAGGAAATATAGGGACAGTACATGTGTGAAGACTGGACCTACCACCACTCTGAACATCTGTCCTCAGCAGGGTCCTTTCCCTCTGGACTCTGACAAATGGGAATCAGTCCCCATCACTAGAATCATCAGGTGATAAATGTGCCCCTCACTTTCCCATGGGCCTCACCAAAGAGTCAGTGTTAGGAAACAGGCCCCAGATAAACAAGCACCAAAGTGGGGACACGGTGCCCATTAAGAAGGCAGAGCACACTTCCACCTGGGCTTGACCCCGAGGGGGACAGGAAACTTGGCCTCACCCCTTGCCCACCTGAACTCTTCCTCCTCCACAGCACAGCTCCACTGACCACAGCTCCAAGGAGACCCAGGGTAGCAGAGATGCCCACAATGCTGATGGTGGTCTGAAGAGGGGGCTCTGTGAGAGGAAGGTGAGAGTCAGGGTCAGGCCTGCATCCTGACCCTGCTCAGGGACACCCTGAGGAGAGGCTCTGTGCCCATGCCCCCTTCTCACCCCATCTCAGGATCCGGGGCTCGGGCAGCCCCTGGTGCTGCACATGGCACGTGTATCTCTGCTCCTCTCCAGGGGGCATTGCCACAGCTGTCCACTTCTGGAAGTTTCCATCCCTTCAGGCCTAGTCTCCACAAGCTCCATGTCCTGGGTCAGGTCCTCCCCATCACGCTGCCAGGTCAGGGTGATGTCTGCAGGATAGAAGCCCAGGGCCCAGCACCTCAGGGTGACTTCATGGTCAGAGATGGGGTGGTGGGTCAAGTGTGTCTTTGGAGGGTCTGACGGGAGGAATTCAGGAATTTTGCATAGTCAGGGGACACTCCAGCAGTGTTCTTGTGACCACCCTGAGAGTGGACAGGACAGTGGGGTGGGGGAAGGGAGAGCAACACCCAGACACCAGCCTGGACAGAACCATCTGGGTTAATCTCCTATTTCTTGGAAAGTTCCTGAATCAGTGCAAGAACCTGGTGTAGGAGTGTCCAGGTCTCTAAGGGGAGACACAGACTCAGGTGGAGGCTAAATGACTAAAAAAAACAGGAGTCAGGCATCCAGAAAGGGTCTCAGTGGGAGAACCAGGGAGAGTGTCCTGGTGCACCAGGTGCTGCAGGGTGTGAGGGAACCCCTGTGGGGTGTTTCAGGGAGAGGCTGGGTTCCTTACTGTCCTTTAGAGAAAGCTGGGACCACAGGTGAGTCACAGAATAAGGACACCTGGGGGACTCTTCCCTTTCCTGAGCAGGAGGGACATTCTGACACTTCCCCATTTTTCTCCTGTCCTTGTAGGAAGCTGCCCCAGCCCACAGATCCCCTCCTCCGGGAGGCCCACGCCCTGGTACCTGTTCGGAGCAGGATCTCCTTTTCGTTTTCTAGGAACAGGCGGAGCCAACACATGCACAGGTCCCCTAGGACTCCCCGCCATCCCTCTGCCGCAGGGAGCTCCACTAACTGGCGCCAGGTGATCCGGGCCGCTGTGTCGGTTGGGGTCCAGGAGTCCAGGTTCTTGTTCAGGACGATGAAGTCGGTGCCGTGGTAGGCGAGCTGAGTGTACCCACGGAGGAAGCGCCCGTCCGAGCTCACGACGCAGCCCCTCATTTCCTGGAGGGTGTGAGCCCCTGACCCCCGCCCCGGCGTCAGGTCCCTCCACTTATTCCCACCCGGAGCAGGAGTCTGCCTGCCCGGGATCGGACTAGTGAGGACCCGACTCGACTCGCGGTGTTGAACCCAAACTGAGAATTCAAACGGGTTAAAGTCTCTATGGATTCCTTCTGGGTTGGATGTCGCGCGCCCCCTGCAGCCACCAGGTGAAGCTCGGACCTGGATAGTCGGGGCGACCCCGGGCTTTTGGTGGGGATGAGGGTCGGTCAGTATTTGCGTGCACGTGGCTCACCGTCCTCGCTCTGGTTGTAGTAGGCGCGCAGGTTGTTCACGTTCCCTCCGTACATCTTTTCGTAGTTTTTGCCAAAATTGTGGATGCTCCTGCTCCACCCACGGCACCCACGGCTCCAGCCTCTGCCTGGCGGCGTCGCTGTCAACCGCACGATCACCGTGTGGTCCACGTAGCCCATGACTTGGAACTGAGACTTCCCGCGGCCGGGTCCGGACACGGAGCTGGTGAAAATTCTCAGGCTGTGGGGCCCTGGGGGCGGGAAGGACACTCACTGGTCCTGGGTCCTTGGCTGTGGGGCGGTTAAGGGCACTAGTCCCGGGAAAGGAAAGAGGGTGGGTGGTGAGTGGCGGGGGAAGGGGGGCCGAGGCGGGAGTTGGGGGTCTGCGATCTGAATCGCGGGGGCTGGAGGCGCGCTTTCCCCGGGTCCTGTGTCCCCGCCTGGTCCCCTGGCTACTGCCCCGCAGAGGCGGTTCCCTCCCGACCCTGCGCTCACGAGCCCAGGTCTCGGTCAGGGCCAGGGCCCCAGAGAGCAGCAAGAGGAGGAGTGGGGGACCCAGGACTCTCCCTGACCATCTAGGGAGAATGAGTTCTGGTGGTCGGTGAGGACATTATTCACAGAACCACGGTGACACTGATTGGCTGCTCTAACGTTCGGACATCCAATGGGAGTGAGAACTGCGGAAGCGTCATGTGTATACGGATGGTAGGACCTGACCTAGGTTGTAAGAAGGAGAAGTGAAACCCGGAGGAGAAGGGGACTCCTCAGTCCTGTGAGTACCCCCCTCACCCCATCTCGGTCCTCCAGGTCTCATGCTAAGACCCTGCAGCCAGGTCTGGGGAGCCGGGATTTTGCACTGAGCCCCCTCCTACACGGAGAAGTCTCTGTCCCTCTGTCTCCCTGAGTCCCGGCCCACGGGCTGTTTTAGTCATGGCATCTCAAGCATTTTGGTTTCAGAACATCTATACTGCCTTACAAAATAGGGAGGACGGCCAAAATAATTGTGTTTGTGTGCGTTATAGCTGTCAGTATTACCATAAGGAAAAAACAGTTGAACACAATTATTTAGAATAACTTCAACAACCTATGACATGTTAACAGAAATAATATTTTTTATAAAAAAATAACTATTCCCCTAATAAAAAGTAGTGAGAAGAGTGGGTCTGCTTACATGTTACATTTTTGCAAGTCTCAGAGCTTGTTTGTATCATTAGAAGACGGATGAATTTTCATATTTGCTGCTGTGTTTCATTTGCTGCTGTGTTACTGTTTTGGTTTGTGTATGTGAAAGATACACAGCTTCATACAAATATGTAGGAGGACCGTTTAAATAACCTTCACAGATAGTGTGGATAGTCATCTTGGATTGTACACTAAAGCTACACAAGTGGTAGTTTCTGAAAAACTCTTTGCAAAATGGAACCTGAAAGAAATTCATTGAGTGTTTCCTATTCTGTTACATTACTTGAGTGGCTCTTGTACTCATGCAGGATTATTTGAAGCTAATGCATTGTTTCACTAAGTGATAGAGATCTCCCAGTGTTGGTGCATTTAATGACATATCATCAAAAATCACATTTGTTAACATTACCACAGATCACCGTGGAAACAGTTTTCAGCTCTGGGAAGCTGTCTGGCTGCCGAGGTGAGACACACATTTGCCAGAATCCTGGTTTTCCCTTGAGAGCTTCCATTCCACCCAGACAAAAAGTGCTGTCAGGTGTCAACTGCCCCTTGACTCTCCTTGAGGGACAAGCTCACATTCATGTGAGAGAGTGTTCGCCTGTTCACCACACCTCAGTCATCACAACTTCTGTGTCTCTCATTCTCTTAAGTGAACTTGTTGTTCTGTTAAGAAGAGGCTGACTCAGCCCTCACAGGTCACTTTCCTGGGCTCATGGTACTTGGGAATGAATGTAGCAGAAGTGTGTTTGTGCACTTTCCTGGTCATCATAGGAGATAGTTTATTTTTATTCTCCATTTTCATTAGGGAAAGTTAAGAAATTAATCCATTTGTGTAATTAATTTTGTATATATCTTCTCTTTAATATTTTTATTTTAAATTACAGTTGGTCTACAATATTATATTACTTTCTCATGTGCAACTCTGCAATTAGACACTTATATAACTAATAAAGTGATACCACCAATAAATCCAGTACCCACCTGATACCATCCATAGTTATTACAATATTATTGACTATTCCCTGTGCTGCACTTTACTTCTGGTAAGTGTTCTGTAATGACCACTGTGTCCTTCTTAATCCCTTCTCCTTTTTCACCCAGTCCCCCAAACTCTCTCCCATCTGACAACTGTCACTCTGTCCCCTGTGTCTATGAGTCTATTTCTGTTCTGCTTGATTACCTTATTTTTTAGATTCCACATATAAGTGCAGTCATCTGGCATTTGTCCTTCTCTGTCTGACCTGTTTCACTCAGCACCATACCCTTCATCATGTTGTTGCCAATGGAGAGACTTCATTCTTTTTGTGTGTGTGGCTGAGTCAGATTTTGTTGTGCATGTGCACCACTTCTCTATCTCACCATGTGTGGATGGACACTGAGGCTGCTTCCCTGTCTGGCTTTGTAAATAATGCTGCAATTCACATAGGTATGTGTGTGTTGCATCTTTTTGGTTTAATGATTTGGATTTTTCAGATAAGTACCCAGAAGTGCAATTGCTGGGTCCATCTCTGTGTCTTGTTATATAGCCTTTGTTTTCAAGTCTACCTGTCTGGTATAAGTATCGTTACCCCAGCTTTTTTGTGGGGGTTTAGTTGTTTCCATTTTCATGAAATGTCTTTTTTCATCTTTTTACTTTCAGTCAGTGTGTCTTTGTATCTGAATTGAGTCTCTTGTAGGCAGCATAAGTGAGGGTCTTGTTCTCTTAACTTATTCAGCTACCACATGTCTTTTGATTGGAGCAATTTATTTTCACTGAAAGTGATTTTGATTGATATGTATTTGTTGCCACTATATAATTCATATATTATTTCTTCCTTTCCCTCCCCCTCCTCCTCCTTCACAGTTTAACATGACTTGTAATACTTGTTTGGTGGTCATAAACTTTAACTTTTTTTTTGTATGGGAACTCTTCATCTGAACCTCAATTCTAAATGGTAATCTTGCTGGGTGGACAAATCTTGGTGTAGGCCCTTGCTTTTCATAACTTTGGATATTGTTTGCCAACTTCATTTGGCCTGAAAAATTTTTCTTCAGAAATCAGCTGATAATCTTGTGGGAAACTCCCTTTTAGGTAACTGCCTACGTTCCTCTTGGTGGTTTAGAATGCTCTCTTTTTCTTTAACCTTTGGCATTTTGATTATGCTGTGTCTTGTGTGTGGCCTTTTGGGGTTCTTCCTGTTTGGGACTCCGCATTTTCTGGATTTTTATGTCTACTTCCTTCACCAGCTTAGGGAAGTTTTCCACAATTATTTTTAAAAATAGGTTCTCAATTGCATGCTCTTTCTTTTCTCTTTCTGACACCGGCCATATGAATGTTGTTGCCCTTGAAGTTGTCCCAGAGGTTCTTATACTATCCTCATTTCTTAGCATTCTTTTATATTTTTAGTATAAAATTTTTATATTTGGAATTGGCCAGCTGGACTCAGTATAGATGATCCCAATTTTGTTGGCAGCATCCAAAGCGTCATAGTTGAGAGTCAGTCAAACAGATGCCTTCTTCTCCCCATCAGGCCTGATCAGGGTGTTGACCTTCGCCACGTCAATGTCATATGGCTTCTTCACAGCCTGTCTGATTGGTGTTTGTTGGCCTTGACTTCCACAAGGAACACAAGGGGGCTGTTGTCTTCCATATTCCTCATGGCAGAGTCGGTGGTCAGGGGGAACTTGATGATGGCATAGTGGCCAAGCTTGTTTCTCCCGGGGGACATTTAGGCTGCCCTTGGAGCCACAGTTTCCTATGCCTCCAGAGTGGGTGATGTGTGGATCTTCCTTTTTTGTGTGGTTGTGGCTGTGGATGCCTTTTAGCACTGCTTTCCTTGCCTTCAAAGCCTTTGCCTTGGCTTCATCTTTGGGTGGGGCAGGGGCTTCCTTCTTTGCTTTGGGTTCCTTCTTTGTGAAAAGTAGGATTCTTCTTTTTTATTTTTTTCTGTTCTGAATGGGCATTTTCTGCTTTCTTATCTTCCTAATCTTTGATGATCATGTGCTTCATCTACTGTTGATTCCTTGTAAGGTATCTTCATTTCAGTTGTTTGTATTTTTTATGTATGACTGTTTTCTTTCTCCATTTTTATGTTTTTTAGACCTTTGTTGATATTTGCTCTAAGTACTTCTTCTCTTCTCCTGGTTTCATTATTTTATAACCTGAATTTTGAGTTCTGCATGTGTTAGACTGTTTGTCTATATTTTATCCACTTCTTTTTGTGGAGTCTTGTCCTGTTCTTCCATTTAGGTTGTCTCCTCATTTTGGTTGTGTTCCTGTGTTTGTTTCTATGTGCTAGGTAGAGCTGCTATGTCTCCTGGTCTTGGTAGAGTGTCCTAATGCAGTAGGTGTCGTGTAGGGCCCTGTGGTGCAGCCTCCCTGGCCACCCAACCAGGGGAATACAGGTGCACCCCCCTTGTGGGCTGTGTGAGTCTTCCTGTTGTAGTTGAGTCAGGATTGCTGTTGGCAATGGGAAGGGTTTTCCCCCAGGCTGACCAGCTGTGAGAACTGGCTGTGACAACTGAGTCTGCCCCTTGAATATATTGCTGTGGATGTAGCTTGGTGATGTTTTGTCGTTGTTTTTGGAAGTTGTCCACCAGTTGCACTGGATCTGGGGCCTCTAAGGAGGTGCAAGCCAAGACTAGCCACCACCTGTGTCCTGCCCAGGGCCACCTGACATGAGTTCAAAGTAATCTGCAGATGACCACTACTTGTGCTGGGCTTGGAGGTACCTGGGAGAGGCCAAGCTGTGAACGAAGGCCAGTTGCCATAAGTCCTGGGCCTGGGACCACTTAGCAATAGAAATGGGGTATGTCTTGGCCAAATGAGGCTTGGTTTGTTGCGGAAAATCACTCACTTGCAGAGAGATAATGAAGCACAAACTTTATTAGCCAGGGGCTCAGAGGGGTTAAATTTCCCAAATTCTCTGAGCAAAGAGGTTAGACTGGAGCTTTCTTTATATACTAGTTACACAGGCAGAAAGGGAGGGGGAACCAGCTGCTGAAAGTAAGCAGCGAAGGTCAGTTTTGGCTTTGAGATAACCGGCCATTGCCTTGGTGATGGCTCCTTACCTAAAAAGAGCTTTTACAAGTGTTACAGAGAGCACTGCTTATCAAAGAAGTTACAGAGCATAGAAACTTTTTCATGGGGGTTTTCTTCTCCTGCCACAGTCTGAGATATTTTAGGAAAGTCCACAGTTTGAGCCAAGAGAGGTTGTTTGCATAGAAAGTCACTGGAAAGGGCTTGAATGGGCCTGCAAGGTGGTTGAGGCAGGACTTCAGGGAATCACCAGGGCAGGGTGGACAGTGTGAGCCAGGGGGATGGAGACTTAGATATGGTGCACAGCTGGCAGCTCTGTGGGGGGAGGGCTCGTCAAAGGAACAATGGCCTCTGCCAGCCCTTCTGTCTGAGAGAAAGCCTCCCACACCCCTAGCTCTTGCTCTGATGCCGGACAATTCAGTTCCTCTCTATATGTCCCTTGTGCTTTTTGAGTTGTTGCCCCAGGGCTGGAGCTCAGAGGAAGTGAGTCTGAGTAAGTCCATGTGCTGGCCCTTTAAGAGGAATGTTTGGGACTCCCCAAACTGTTTATCTTACCACCCTGAATCCCTGCCAGTTTTACCACTGAAGTTGTGGTTTCCTGTCATCCTGACACTGGAACCCTGGCTTGGGAGATGTAGTGTGAGACTGGGACACCACACTCCTCAAGGTGCAACCTCTACAGTCGAGATAGCCTTCCTGATTTTTATCTGCCACATGTGGGTGTGGGACCAGTCCCTTTAACATCTCTATGCCTACTACCAGTATTGATGTGGCTTCTTTAATTTCCAAGTTGAGGACTTCTGTTCAGCTATATTTCAAGTGGTTCTAAAAAATGGGTTTTTGTAGTATCATTGTAATTTTGATGTGGTCATGAGGCAATGAGAATACTGTATTAACCTACACAGCCGTCTTAACTGGAGGCCAAGATAGTTTGAAAATATTGATTTAAGATGCTGATTTAGTAAAGATAATAACTTTCAGCCCTGGATGGTGTGGCTCAGTGAATAGAATGGCAGCCCATGAACCAAAAGGTCATTGGTTCAATTTTTAGGGCACATGCCTAAGTTGTGGGCCAGGTTTCTGGGTGGGATCATGTGAGAGGCAACTGTTTCTTTCTCACACAACGTTTCTCTCCTTCTCTGTCTCCCTCCTTTCTCCTCTCTCTAAAAGTAAATAAATAAAATCTTAAAAATATAAAATAATTTTCAATCCTTCAACCATGTCATTAAAGTGACACTGGTTTGTTTTCTAGTCTGTGAGGGGGTAGTGGTAAAGAAAGCCTGCTGTAGCAATTGGGTGTCCCAGCCTCCATTCCTGCTGAGTTTATCTCAGTGCAAATGTCAGCACAGTGAAAAGTCAAATGATGTCCTTCATCCTATGAGAATCATTCTGACCTCATAGATCCCATGGAAGCGTCTTAGAAACCTCAGGGGTTCCACAGAACACACCTTGGGAATGGTTGTTCTGCATAAACCAGGGGGAGTCTCCCCACTGGCCCCATCTTTTGCACCCTTCTCACTTCCTAGAACCCCTCTCCCTGAGGTGGGATCTCTGCTTCCCCACCCTCTGCTGAGAGCATTGCCCTGGGTTCTTCTAGAAGAAAGCTCACCCCCTGGAAATGAGATTTCAGAGAGTGTCCTCAGTCTGGGAAGGCAGGTGGGGGGACAGGTGTTTCCCCTTTGGATCTGGGAACAGTGTGTGTCTGAAGGCACCAGACCCTCAGGAACCTGGTTGTCTTTGTTATACAGCAGCTTCACATGTATTCACATCCCAGCAGAAACCTGGTGTTGTCTGTCAGGGAAGTGATGTTGGTCCTTCCATTTTTCATGGGTCTAGTGCTGTGACTGGAGGCCCAGACAACATGAAGCTCGGTTCTGTGTGATAGAATATTCTGGACTAAGGGATTGTTCTGTGTCTGCATGTCCAACACAGCAGCCACTGGCTGCAGGTGGCTCTTGAGCACTTGAAGTGCAACCTGTGTGCAGAGTAGTTGAACTTTTCATTTAAAAGCTGTAAGTGCCTTGTTGCTGCCATACCAGACAGTGTGTCTCTAGAATGTTGTTAGTTTTCAGTCTTGGTCCTCCAGAAGACACCGTGTGATTCATAGATTTATGTATATTAAAACTGTTGTCACATGGAAGTCCAGGTTTTCATTCATCTGTGAAGGTTTAGATACATCCTCAAAAAACAGCATGCTTAAGAAAGATCACTTACTATGCAGTTAACAAGTAGAGTGTGCAGACATCAACTAAAATGTGATGTAACACCTGAAGGTTGTAAATGGTCAAAAATGCTCCTCACTGGAGCTGGTCCTTGTGCACATCACCTTGGGACCCTTGGTGTTGTTTTCCTTAACCTGGGAAACATAGGCAGCCACATGCCTTTACTCCAACAGAAAATATTTATTGAACACAACATATATCAAATTCCAGTAGGACCTGTACATAATTATAAACTTGTAAAGTTTGAGATGTAAACTCTGCTGTTCCACCTTAGAATTCCCCATCTGTTGCTCCTCCCAATATTTCCTCCAAGGGTGAAGTGTGTTTCCCTTCACCCTTGGAGCCTTCTCCCTTAGATGAAAACATATATGAAGTTTTTACAGTTATGGAATGAAAAATTCTCTAAGCAAGACGCAAAGGACTAAAACCATAAAGGAAAACACAAAACTCTTGTATATGAACCACATGCTCTGTTGACACAAACTCATGCACGTAACCGAACGCAAAGACGCATAAAAATGTTGACAGAGGAAGGTAATATGTGTCAGTGTCCTTCCGCCAAAGACCCGGAGGCACAGGGGGCAGACAGCGGGCTGTGTGCATCGGTCCTGCAAAAGGGAGCGCACCATGGGGAGCACACACGTGGGGGCATGGGCAGCTTCGAGGGACCAGGAGAGACAGGGTGTGTCCAGGATGTGAGCTCTGGTCTGGGACCTTGGGAGGATCTGTGGGCGCAGGGGTCCCTCTAGATTGGCGTCATTAGGACATGGCAGAAAGCCCGTTATTGGGCATCTCAGGAAATACCTACGGACTCGGCAGACTGGAGTGAGGGTGAGAGGTGATAGGAAAGAGGCTGCTTTCCCTTCTGTTAGCCGGCCCGGGAGCTGCTTGTTAGTGTGTGAGCTGCACTGTGTCTCCTTTCTGTCTGTGCTGAGACAACACGCAGGGTGGTGGTGTTGTGTCCCACTTCGCTGTGGTCTCTGAACGTCCTTGTCTGATGCTGATGTTCTGAGAGACCATGTGTTTCCCACCGGAGAATAAGCCGGACCAGTAGTGAGCACCAGGCCGGCGCCAGGCAACACTGGGTTGCGCTCTGAGCGCAAGACCAGTTCCAAAGATGGGACTGCTTTTCCTTCCTTCTTAAGTTCCGTATTTAAAAATAGTTACAACCCAGTCCCAATTAAAGAATACTAGAAAATGAAGCCCTGGCTGGCGTAGCTCAGTGGATTGAGTGCGGGCTGTGACCCAAAGTGTCACAGGTTCGATTCCCAGTCAGGGTACATGCCTGGGTTGCAGGCCATGACCCCCAGCAACCCCACATGATGTTTCTCTCTCTCTTTCTCCCTCCCTTCCCTCTCTAAAAATAAATAAAAAATAAAATAAAAAAAAGAATACTAGAAAACAATTTGGAAAAGAAGCAATGCAAATGTTAAACAGCTATATTTGTAATAAATACTTGTAAACAAAAATGAGAATATGGATAAGAAAAATAGGAATAAAAAATAAAATCTATCAGTTAGGCAAAGATGAATGAAAATGAAGAGCCCATCAGCCAGAAGGTAGGGAACACATTCTGTTGTGAAGGCTGAAGGGACTGAAAACTGGGACAAAAGTCTTGAAGGATGCTTTTGTAAAAAGTTCAGCAATTTAAATGTGTTTACATTTTGGTACAGAAATTATTCTTCTAGGAATTTACCCTAAGAAGATAATGACACAAGTCCTCATGTATGTATATTGAAGGATGTTTCTTGTGCTTTTACAAAAGCAAAAGAATGGAATGTCTCTGCTCTAATCAACAGAATGATGGTAACTTTGGACAGAAGAACACTTATGTGCCTCAGGCAGTGACATCACTGATCTATATAGAGGGTCATGTGTAACCTTCAGAGCAAACCCATGAGGTACTCGATATGGGATCCTTGTGTGGGACAGAGGAAAGGAGACAGAGAGGATCGGGGGTGGTGGAGCTGCAGTGAACACGCACGGTGTTTTCTCTGGGGGCCTCGATGACTCACTTTCACTGGGTCCCTTGGCAGCTGTTGTCACCAGACAGTCCTGGGCCTGAGCGGTTCTGCCTCAGGCCAGACTGTGGTGTGTGGTGTGTGGTGTGTGGTGTGTGGTGTGTGGGTGCTTGACTTCTTCTGGATAAGATTTTACAGCCCGAGTCCAGGGGATTTTGAAAGCATGTTTATTGAAGTTGGGACAGTGACACTAAGGAAGGACTTAGGACAGAAGAAGTCACTCGAGACAGCCTAGACAGGGCTGCTCTGGTTCCTGGGAATGTTACAGGAAAGGAGTGAGTCAAAACCAGGTTTCAATAAGCTCACTGGGAAGTAAAACTCCCAGAGACAGAAGTGAGCATAGGAGGGGCAGCTGTCAGCTCACTGGAGAGTCAGGGAGAGGGACCTTAAACTCAGGACAGGAAATAAACCTGAGACAAGCTGCCACTGCCCTCTGCTCCCCTGGCTGATAATCTCAAGGGCACGTTAGAGCTCAGGACAGAAAGAAGTTCATGTGTGACAGGGGGGTGTGGGTGCACTCTAGAACAAGCTTCCCCAGGTCTCTGTCTGGAGGGCTTTTATCTCTCTTTCTGGGTGAGAATCTAGGAGAGGGTATCAGCAGAATATTCATCAGCTTTCCAGGGGTGTTTTTAATACACTGATGCATGAAAATGGGCACATGGGGGGGTTGGGAATTATCCTCTGGTCAGCTCCACTGTTTTACTTTTTTCATAGGTGTGTCTGGCTCTAATGTTTTTGTTGTTGTTGTTATTTTCTCCCTTGACTTCTTCTGTCATTAGTTTCATCTGGTACAAATGGCGTTAATTGGGTCTCTCTTGTCTATTTTCCCCTGATCAGGGTGATTTAAGCTATGTATTCTCTGGTTTGGGTGGAGAGGTACAAACCACTGTTCTCAAGTGTCCTTGGTTAGGGGAGATAAGGTATTGTGATTCACAAGTGGGCTGTAATTTTTTCAGACCATTTGGCTTTGCCTAATTTTCTTGCCTCATTTTCCCCATTCTTCTTGCCTAGGACTTTTCCTAGCTTTACTATCCTGCCTCACTATGAGTCTGTATGCCATGCAAGTGAACTGTTGCAATGTTACAGAATGTTCCATGATAGGAAGCTGCTCAGGTCAGTGCTCTGGAGGACATCAAGGGGCTGTGTACCTTAGCCATCCAGACCACAGTCAAGTTCATCACCCAGCATGGGTTCCAAGGCCTCTATTTTATCAGGATTAGTTTGAGTCTGGAGACAGAATGGATAGCCAGAGTAGGACCCTGGCTCTGTGACTCTGGCCCTGTGGTGGGGGAGATGGGCCATTATAGAAATGGCACAGAGAAATGTAATCATGACCCAGGGTTGTGAGGGATTTTGTTCAGGGTGGAGGAGCTCCATGGCTCCTGCCCTACAAAGCTGCACCCAGGTTGCAAGGGACCAACTTCTTTCTCTCACTAACAGGGACTCCAGGGCACAGGGACCTGCAGGGACCCTCCTGAAACACCTGCTACACTTCCCCCTCAAACCTGCCTAGCTCATGCATGAGGGGCTGCTGAGGACCAGGCAGGCTCAGCACAGTCCCACCCAGGGTGCTGCCCACCCTTAGCTCTGAGTCCCTCTTGGGCTGACCCCTCCTGGTTCTGCCCTGAGAGTGGACACAAGGCAGCCCTCACCTGGCTGGTCTGAGCTCCACAGCTCTGTGCAGGGATTCCTCAGACAGGGCAGATCTTGACCCCAGTTACAGGGACAGAGTGTGTGGCCCTGACCTCCCCACACAGATGCCACTATCATGTCATCTGTTCTGTCAGTGACACAGTGTGCATGGGGAAGCTGGGGCATCTCTAAGGTAGAGAAAACTTGCCCCATGCAGATCACCCTCAAGCACATCTAATGACTGGGGACAGTGATGGCCATTACACAGATACCCTCAGGAGCAGCAGAGAGGAGGCTGAGAAAGTATCCCCTGCTCCCTGGGGAGGAACTGAGTTAGAGTCACATGTCATTGAGTACAGGCACATCTGGGCCAGGAGCTCATGTTATGGTCTTTCTCACTGGCCCCTTTCCTTCAGCTCCTACTCTTTTTGGAACCCTGTCCCCAAGTCCCTCTTACTGGTCAACTTAGCACTTTTTTAAAACTTAAAACAATTATTTTAATTTTTTTCTTTTTCTGTCACCATTTATCCCCCTATACACTCTCCCACCTCCAACCATCCCTCCCCCACACAATTACCACACTGTTGTCTGTGTCCATGAGTTAATTCTTTTAAGTTTTCAATTACACTTAACATACAACATTATATTAGTTTTAGCTGTAAAAGAGAGTGATTAAACATACATATTAAGCTTATTAAATAATCTCCCCATTATATCTAGTACCCATCTGACACCGTATGTAGTCACAACAATACTATTCACTATGTTCCCTGTGCTGTACTCTACACCCTACTTATAAGTGTCCAGGGCTGATACAGAACAACCATCATATTTTCACTGACTTGGGTGGAAGTTATGAGAGGGGTAAGGAGGGTGAAGGTAGAAGTGGTGAAGAGCACAGCAGGACAATCTCAGAATATCTCCCCGTAAATTACTAATGAATGACATTAATTGAATGGTGAATTTATAACAGGGAGAACTGGCTGTCACCAACCTGGGAGAGTAACCATGGTGAATGTCACCACTGTCAGGACAGGGAGGTACAGTGTCCAGTCCCTGTTCTTTCCTCTTCCACAGTCCTGGCTCCCTTGTGGCTTCATCCACGCTCACAGATTTAAATGTCATTCTCGTAGCATCACCTCCACATCCATGTCTCCAGCCCAGACATTTCTCCTCAAGGTCCCCACACTCATCTGTCCAACCTGACACCTCACTGGTGTTTCTAACACATACCTCACCTTGACCTCCTCTTCAGGTGAATGCTAGAAATACCCACCCCTCCCCTTCACATGCTCCTGCCAGAGGCTTCCCCCTCTCTGCTAATAAAACCCCATCTTTCTGCTGGCACAGTACAAATGTGGGGTGCCCTTGATTCCTTTCCCACACCATAGGTTGAATCTGTAGGAAATGTTGTGAAATACATCTTCCAAATGCCTTCAGTGTCTAGTCCCTTCCCACTGTTTCCACCGCTCACAGCCTCGTCAGAATACCCAGCACCTGCAGCCTGGAACCATGGGAGCTTCCCCACACCTTACCCTCCTGCCTCTCTGGTCCTTTGTCTCCTGATTCTGTTCTCAGCCCAGCAACCAGACTGACCCTGTGGCCCGAGGGCTCTCTGTTGGGGAGGAACTCTCAGAGGAAGCCACCAAGGCCATGGGCTCCTTGACCATGACCTTCCAGGACTCAGCATCCACAGAATGAGAGCAGTGTCTGCAGTGGATTAAGGACAGTGGATGCTAGAATAGTCCCTGCTTCATCAGGTGTTCCTCATTTTTGGATTGGTCAGCTGTCTGTACCCCACATGGACACCCCTGAGGACTATAAGAGTGGGTCCTGGGAGCTTGGGGTGGCTCCTAGGCAACAAAGTGGCAATTGGTTAGCATCAGGGGACTAAACCATAAAAGCCAGAGGCTCCAAAAGGTCACATTTGGATGTGCAGGAAGAAACCCTGAATAGTGCATGGAGCACAGGTGGTCCAAAGGGAACATCACTGGGGAGCCGTGAGGTCCCCTTGTCCTGTGGCACACAGTCTGTCCTACCTGGGTCGTCTCCACACCTCATGGTAAGTTTATGAATGTAAAGTGACTAGAAAAGCTTAACAAATGGGGTGAAGGCACAGACAGGATAACCACTAGTAGAAACATACAACTTGGCATTTTTAATTCAAATCACTTCTGTTTAGTTTATATATATATATAGTTTATATATATATAGCCAATTTTAATATAATGTAGGCATGTTCTGATCCTGGATACCCAAGGGGAGGCTGCAATGACTATTTTAGCAGCAGGTCCCGTAGAAAGCAGCTCTGTCACACTGGGAAAGAAAGTTGTCATGAACAAATGCAGGTCAGTCTCAGAAGTGTCACATTCTCCCACATCCACCACATGCTCAGAATGTAACACCTGAGAATCCTGAAAACCCAGTTTGTCTCTCAGCCCAATCCTGCCCTCGGGGTCTCACCATTAGGAGCTGTGAGAGACACATCAGAGCCCTGGGCACTGTCACTGCCTGGGGAAGATACAACAGCAGAGTTATGGGGTGGGGGAGCCCCCCTCATAGACTCCAGCCCACACAGATAGGGTCCCAGACATCACCTCCCAACACCCCGACTTACAGGCAGCCTGAGCGTAGTTCTTCCTGCTTCTGTCTGTGGGAAGAAAACGTTCTATGAGAAGTCAGGAGGAAGGCTGGATTCTGGGACCCTAAAAGAACTCTATATCCCTGAAGTGCAGGGAGATTTCCAGAACTGTGACTAAACATTCAAGTTAGGATCATGAAATATAGGGACAGTACATGCACGGGGACTGTACCAATTGCCCTTCTGGACATCCATCCTGAGCAGTGACCTTCCTTCTGAACTGTGACAGCTGGGAATTAGTCCCCATCACTAGAATCATCAGGTGATAAATGTGTCCCTCACTTTCCCAGGGGCCTCACTAAAGAGTCGGTGTTAGGAAACAGGCCCCAGGTGGACAAGCACCTGTGTGGGGATACAATGCCTATTAAGGAGGCAGAGCAAACTTCCACCTGGGCTTGACCCCCAGGGGGATAGGAAACTCAGTACCACCCCTTGCCCACCTGAGCACTTCCTCCTCCACAGCACTGCTCCAGCAGCCACAGCTCCAAGGAGACCCAGGGCAGCAGAGATGCCCATGATGATGATGGTGGTCTGGGGAGGGGGATCTGGAGGGGAAGGTGAGAGGTCAACCTTAGGCCTGAGTCTTGGCCTGCTCAGGGACACCCTGAGGAGAGGCTCTGTGCCCACACCCCCTCCTCACCCCATCTCAGGGTCAGGGGCTCAGGCAGCCCCTGGTGCTGCACATGGCACGTGTATCTCTGCTCCTCTCCAGGGGGCACAACCACAGCTGCCCACTTCTGGAAGGTCCCGTCCCCTGCAGGCCTGGTCTCCACAAGCTCCATGTCCTGGGTCAGGTCCTCCCCTTCACGCTGCCAGGTCAGGGTGATGTCCGAAGGGTAGAAGCCCAGGGCCCAGCACTTCAGGGTGACCTCATGGTCAGAGATGGGGTGGTGGGTCACGTGTGTCTTTGGAGGGTCTGAGGGAGGGTGAGAAAATTCAGGAACTTTGCATGGTCATGGGACACTCCAGCAGTGCTCATGTGACCACTCTGAGAGTGGACAGGACAGCTGGGCTAGGGGAAGGAAGAGCAACACCCAGACACCAACCTGGACAGAGGTTTCTGAGATAATCTCTTATTTCTTGGAAAGTTCTAGAAAAAAGCTGAGAACTTAGGGTGGGAGTGTCCAGGTGTCCAAGGGGAGACACAGACTCAGGTGGAGGCTGAAAGTCTCAGAAAAGGAGTCAGGCCTCCAGAGAAGGTCTCAGCCTGAGAACCAGGGAGAGTGTCCTGGTGTACCAGGTGCTGCAGGGTGTGAGGGAACCGCTGTGGGCTGTTTCAGGGAGAGGCTGGGTCTGTTATTGTCCTTTAGAGAAAGCTGGGCCCGCGGGTGGGTCACAGAATAAGGAAATCTGGGTGGCTCTTCCCTCTCTCCAGGTGGAGGGACATTCTACAGTGTCCCATTTCCCTCCTCTCCTTGTAGGAAGCCACCCCAGCCCACAGATCCCCTCCTTGGGGAGGTCCACATCCTGGTACCTGCTCGCAGCAGGGTCTCCTTCCCCTTCTCCAGGTATATGTGGAGCCAGTGCACGCATTCGCCCTCCAGGTAGACCTTCTCATCCTTTGCGTTGGGGACCTGCACCAACTCACGCCAGGTGACCTGGGCCGCTGTGTCCTCCGCGGTCCAGGAGCTCAGGTCCTCGTTCAGGGCGAGGTATTCGGTGCCATCGTAGAGGAACCGACGGTACCCGCTGAGAAAGCGCCCGTCGGACCCCGCGGTGCAGCCCCTCATTTCCTGGTAGGTGTGGGACACTGACCCCGCCCCGAGGTTAGCCTCGCTCCGCTGGCCCCAACCCCGTTCACACCAGGGCGGACCCGACCCGCGCTGATTAAACCTTAACAGAAATTCAAATCCGTCAAAGTACCCACGGGCTCCTCCCGAGTTAGGGGCCGGGCGGGTCCGCAGCCTCGGGGTAGGGCTTGGGCCTGGGGACTCGGGGGTGGGGTGTGGGGGGGACCCGGGCCCCGCTGTTATGATGCGGATCGCGCGCGTAGCTCACCGTCCTCGCTCTGGTTGAAGTGGCCGCGCACGTTGTTCAGTTTTCCTTCCCTAATCTGTGCGTAGTACATGCAATTGCCCGTCCGCCCTTTCCAATACCCCGGCATCTCCTGCTCCACCGACGGGTCCTTCATCCACGGCGCCCGCGGCTCCATCCTCGGGTTCGGGGCGTCGCTGTCGAACCGCTCGACCTCCGTGTCGTCCATGTAGACGACGCCGATGTACCGGGACTTCCCGCGGCCCGGTCCGGACAGGGCGGTGCTGAAATATCTCAGGGTGTGAGGGCCTGGGGGCACGGAGAATGCACGTCCAGGGTCAGATGTTGGGTGGGTAGGGGCGGGGGTCCGGAGGACGGAAAAAGGGGCGGTGGTTGAGAGGAGGGGTCGGGAGACGGGGAGAGGTGTGCCGAGGCGGGAGTGGGGGATCTGGGGTCTGGAGTCTGGGCAGGGGGCGCTGCAGATACGCGCGGTGCTGGGTTCCTGCGCCCCCGCCGGGTCCCCTCGCTCCTGCCCGTAGAGGCCGTTCCCTTCCGACTCCGCACTCACCCGCCCAGGTCTCGATCAGCGCCAGAGCCCCCAAGAGCAGCAGGAGCAGAGCTCGGGGCCCCATGATCGAGACCCTGAGCATCTGGGGAGAATGGGTTCTGGTTCCTCGTGTGGGCTTATACCCGGAACCACGGTGACGCTGATTGGCTTCAGTGGAATTCTACACCCAATGGGAGTGAGAACCGGGGTAGCGTCGTGAGTATCCAGGCCGAAGGAAGGGAGAGAGGGAAGAGGGAAACCCCCAGGGAGAAGGGGACTCCCAGTCACAGAGTCCTCGCTCCAAATATGGCCCTGGACTGAGACCTGGGAGGCGAGTCTGGAGACAAGTGACTGTTCTGAGCCCTCCTCCTGCACGGAGAACTCTGTCCTTCCGTTTCCCTGAGTCCCGGCCCACGGGCTGTTTTATTCAGCGACTCTCAAACATTTTGTATCAGAAGATCTATACAGTCTCACAAATTAGGGACGACCCCCTAAATAATTTTGTGTGTGTTACATCTATCAATATTTACCATGCAAGGAATAAAACAGTTTGAAATTTTAAAAAATTAATTTAGGCTAATATTAATAACATGACATGTTAAGAGAAATAAAGTTTTTATTAAGAAAAATTATTTCCCAAATTAAGAAGGCAGTGAGAAGAGTGGAGCTGCTCACATTTTACATTTTTGCAAGTCTCAGTTCTTGTCTGTATCATTAGAAGTCCACTGGATTTTCATATTTGCTTCTGCATTTAAGTTTTTTTTTTTGTTGCGGTATGTGAAAATATACACAGCCTCACACAAATATGTAGGAGGAACATTCTTAAAACTGTGTTTGTGTGGATATTCATCTTGGATCATACACTAAAGCCTCATAAGTGGTAGTTCCTCAAAGTCTCTTTGCAAAGTGGAACCTGAAACACCAACATTGAGTATTTCCTACTCTGGTACATTGCTTGAGTGGCTCTTGTACTGATGCAGGGTTATCTGAAAGTAATGCATCGTTTCACTAAGTGATAGAGATCTCCCAGTGTTGATGTATTTAATGACACATAATCAAAAATCACATTTGTTAACATTACCGCAGATCCCTCTGAAAATGGTTGCCATCTCTGGGAAGCTGTCCGGCTGCCATGGGGAAACACGTTTGCCAGAATCCTGGTTTTCCTCTGAGAGCTTCCATTCCATCCAGACAACAAGTGCTGTCAGGTGTCAACTGCTCCTTGACTCTCCTTGAGGGAGAAGGTCAAGTTCATTTGAGAGAGTGTTCACCAGTTCACCACACCTCAGTCATCACAGCTTCTGTGTCTCTCATTCTCTTAAGTGAACTTACTGTTCTGTGAAGAAGAGGCTGACTCAGCCCTCACAGGTCACTTTCCTGGGCTCATGACACTTGGGAATGAATGTAGCAGAAGTGTGTTTGTGCACTTTCCTGGTCACCATAGGAGACATTTTACATTTTCATTTTCCATTTTCATGAAGGACAGTTAAGAAATTAATCCATTTGTAAATGAATTCAAGATGTATTTATCTTTTCTAAAAATATTTTTTATTTTTCAATTACAGTTGGTCTACAATATTATATTAGTTTCTGGTGTGTAACTCTGTGATTAGACATGTATATAACTTACAAAATGATCCTCCCCATAAATCCAGTACCCAGCTGACACCATTTGTAATTATTATAATATTAATGACTATATTCCCTGTGCTGCACTTTATTTCCTGGTGACTATTCTGTAACGACCAGTGTGTCCTTCTTACTCCCTTCATGTTTTTCACCCAGTCCCCCAACACCTTTCCCATCTGACAACCTTCACTCTGTTCCCTATATCTATGAGTCTGTTTCTGTTTTGCTTGATGACTTTATTTTTTAGGTTCCGTGTATAAATACAATCATCTGGCATTTGTGTTTGTCTGTCTGATGTATTTCACTTGGCACCATACCCTCCACCATGGTGTTGCCAATGGAGAGATTTCATTCTTTTTGTGTGTGTGGCTGAGTCAGATTTTGCTGTGCATGTGCACCACTTCTTTATCTCACTGTCTGTGGATGGACACTTAGGCTGCTTCCCTATCTGGCTTTTGTAAATAATGCTGCAATGAACGGATGAATGTATCTTGTCTCTTTTGTTTAGTGTTTTAGGTTTCTTCAGATAAGTACCCAGAAATGCAATGGCTGGGTCCTTCTTTCTCTCTTGTCATATAGTCTTTGTTCTAAAGTCTATTTTGTCTAGGATAAGTAGTTTTAGCACAGCTCTTTTTGTTTCCATTTTCATGGAACATCTTTTTTCATCTCTTTACATTCAGTTGGTGTGTCTTTGGATGTGTATTGAGTCTCCTGTAGACAACATGTGTGAGGGTCTTGTTCTCTTGTCTACTCAGCTACCACATGTCTTTTGACTGGAGCAATTAACTCATTTTCACTTAAAGTATTTTTGATAGATATGCATTTATTATCCTTTTATTTTTCATATTATTTCTTTTTTCTTACCCTTTAACATTTCCTGTAATACAGTTTGGTGGTGATAAAAATCCTTTAGCTTCTTCTTGTATGGGAAGCTCTTTGTCTGAATTTTGATTCTCAATGATATTTTGCTGGGTGGAGTAATCTTGGCGTGGATCCTTGCTTTTCATCACTTTGAATATTACTTGCCAAAAGAAATTTAAAAAATGAGACTTGCCAATCTCCTTTGACCTGAAGAGTTCATCTTGAGAAATCAGCTGACAGTCTTATGGCAGCTCCCTAGTAGGTAACTAACTGCTTTTATCTTGATGCTTTTAAAATGCTCCCTTTTTCTTTAATCTTTGGCATTTTAATTATGATGTGTCTTGTGTGTGGGCCTTTTTGGGTTCATCAGGTTTGTACTCTGCACTTTCTGGACTTTTATATCTACTACCAGCACCAGGTTAGGGACATTTTCCATAATTATTATTTTTTAAATAGGGTTTCAATTCTTTGCTCTCTGTTTTCTCTTTCTGGCATCCCTAAGATGCAAATGTTGGTACACTAGAAGTTGTCCCCGATGTTCCTTATACTATCCTCATTTTTCAGGACTCTTTCCCCACCCTGCTGTTCTGATTGGTTGTTTTCTGCTTTTTTATCTTCCCAGTCTCTGATTTGATCCTGTGCTTCATGTACTCCACTGTCAATTCCCTGTAATGTATCTTCATTTGAGTTATTGTGTCCTTAATTTACGACCGTTTTCTTTATGTTTTATTTCTACATTTTTATGTTTCTTATACCTTTGTTGACATTCACACTAAGTTCTTCTTCTTGTCTCCTTAGCTCATTGAGCATTTTTATGTGTTTTGAACTCTGCATCTATTAGATGGCTGCTTTACATTTTGTTTACTTCTTTTTCTGAAGTCTTGTTCTGTCCTTTCACTTTGGTGTCTCCTCATTTTAGCAGTCTTCCTGTGATTGTGTCTATGTGTTAGGTAGAGCTGCTGTCTCCTGTCCTGGTAGAGTGTCTCTGTGTAGTGGGTGTCGTGTAGGGCCCAGTGGTGCGGTTTCCCTGATGTCCCAACCAGGGCACTCCTGTGTGCCCCCCTTGTGGGCCATGTGCACTTTGCTGTTGTAGTTGAGTCAGGATTGCTGTTGGCAATGGAAGGGATTTATCCCCAGGCTGACCAGCTGTGAGGACTGGCTGCAGCCACTGTGGAGGCTCTGGTGCCCGCTGAGTCTGCCCCGTGAGTGTGCTGCTGTGGGGGTGGTGGGGTGGTGCTTTGTTGTGATCAGAAGCTGTCTACAGTAGTGCTGGCTGTGGGGTCTCTTGGGCTATGCAGGCCAATTTCAGTCACCACCTGTGTTCTATGCAGAATCACCTGGCATGAGCTACAAAGCAATTTGCACATGGCAGCTTCTTGTGCTGGGCTTGGAGGTGCCTGGGAGAGGCCAAGCTGCAAAGCAAGGCCAACTTCCCCTAGTCCTGGGCCTGGGGCCACTTAGCAGTAGAAATGAGGTATGTCTCTGCCAGATGAGGCTTGTTTGAGATATATTAGGGAAGTCCACAGCTTGAGCCAAGACAGGTTGTTTGCATCGAAAGTCACTGGAAAGGACTTGAGTGGGCCTGCAAGGTGGGTGAGGCAGGGCTTCAACCAGCGTGGGTGGAAAAGTGCTAACTAGGTAGGTAGAGACTCAGATATGGTGCACACCTGGAAGCTGTGTGGGGGGAGGGCTTCTCAGTGTGTACCATATGATCTCTGCCAGCACTTCTGTCTGAGAGAAAGCCGCCCCCCTCCCAGGTCTTGCCCTGATGCCAGACAATTCAGTTGCTTTCTATATGTCTCTCATGCCTTTTGAGTTGCTGTCTCAGGGCTGGAGCTCAGAGGAGTGTGTCTGAGTAAGTCCATGCACTGACCCTTTAAAAGGAATGTCTGGGACTCCAGAAGCACTTTGCATCACTAGCCTGGGTCCCTGCTAGTTTCTACAACCCAAGTTGTGGAGACCTGTCTTCCTGGTGCTAGAACCAAAGTCTGGGGGTCTTAGTGTCAGGCTGGGATACCACCCTCCTCAGGCAGAACCTCCACAGTGGAGATATCTCTCCAAATTTCTATCTACCTCACATGGTTGTGGGACCAGTCTGTTCAGCACCCTCACCCCTCCTACCAGTCTCAGTGGGGCTTCTTTAATTTTGTAGTTGTAGGACGTCTGTTCAGCTAGATTTTAGGCAGTTCTGAATGATGGGTGTTTGTAGTGTAGCTGTAATTTTCATGTGGTCATGGGGTGATGAGAATACTGCATTTACCTACACAGCCATCTCAACTGGAAGCCAAGATATTTTTTAAATGTCGATATAGAGATGCTGATTTAGTAATGATAATTTTTAATTCTTCTACCATGTCATTCTAAATTGACACTGGTTTTGTTTTCTAGTCTGTGAGTGCTTGGTGGTGAAGAATGCCTGCTGTTGCAATTGGGTGTCCCAGGGTCCATTCTTTTTTTGGAACTGGGAATAGCCTGTGCCCAAAGGCACCAGACCTACAGGAACTTGGCTGTGTTGATTATACACAAGCTTAATATGAATTCACATCCCAAGAGAAACCTGGTGTCATCTGTCAGAGAGATGATGTTGTTGCTTTCACTTTTCATGGGTCTAGTGCTGTGACTGGAGGCCCAGACAACCTGAAGAGCAATTATGTCCAATAGAATGTTCTGGAACAAGGGATTATTTTGTGTCTGCATGTTTAACATGGCAGCCACAATGCAGGTGGTTGTTGAGCATTTGAAGTGTGACTTGTGTGTGGAGCAGTTGAACTTTTACTTTTATGTATTTTTAATTTAAAAGCCATACATGTCATGCAGCTGCCATATCAGATGGTGCCTGTCTAGAAAGTACTTAGTTTGTAGGCTGTGCCCACACCCCCAAAGACACTGTATGACTCATAGAAGAATTTACATTAAAATTATCTTTGTATGGAATAATGGGTCCTTTGTCTTTGAGGGTCTTAGATACACCCTCAGGATAGAGCTTGTCCAAGAAATCATACTTCTTATGTAGTTAACAACTAGAGTGTGCAGACATTAACCAAAACGTGATGAAATGCCTTAAGGTTGTAAATGATGAAAAAATTCCTCACTGGAGTTGGTCCTTGTGCACATCACTTTGGGATCCTTGGTGTCGTTTTTGTGAACCTGGTGAGCATAAGCGGGCACACATGTCTTTACTTGAAGAGAAAATATTTATTGAACACAGCATATATCAAATACATGCAGGCCTGGTACATACTCATAAAATTGTAAGAGAGAAGAGGTAAACATTGGAATCCCACCTTAGAATTTCTTACAGATTGCTCCTCCCAATATTTCCTCCAGAATTCAAACAATTCTGTTTCCCTTCACCCTTGGATGCTTCCCCTCTAGGTGAAAATATCTGAAGTTTTTTACAATTGTGGAATGAAAATTTTTCATAGCAAGACCCAAAAGAAAAAAAAACATGAAGCAGAACATTTCACTTTTCTGTGTCAACCAAGCACTCCAGAGATACACACACACATAACCAAAGGCAGACACATTAAAATGTTGGCAGAGGAAGGTAACGTGTGTCAGTGTTCTTCCACCAAAGACCTAGAGGAGGGCCTGCGGCAGACAGTGGGCTATGTGCCTCGCTGCTGTTGAGAGAAGTGCACCCCTGGGTCGTGGCCACCTTTGAGGGACAGGGTGAGACAGGACGCACCACAGACGTGGGCTCTGGACAGCGATCTCAGGAGGATCTGCGGGCACAGGGTCCCCTCTAGATTGGCGTCATGAGGACGTGGGGGCAAGCCTGTGATTGGGCATCTCAGGAAATATCCTCAGGAGGGAGCAGACAGGAGCGAGGGTGAGGGGTGATAGGAAAGACCCTGCCTTTGCTTCTGTTTCCAGGGGCCTGGGGGCTGCTTGGTGATGTGTGAGCTGCACCGTGCCTGGTTTCTGTCTGTGCAGAGACAACATGCAGGGTGGTGTTGGTCTGCCTCACGTCGCTGTGGTCTTGGGATGCCCTTGTCTGATGCTGATGTTCTGTGAGACCACGTGTGTCCAACTGTCTCTCTGTTTGGCAAAGATGAAGGAACATGATGAGCATTTCAGCCCGAGGGTGGGGAACACATTCTGTTCTAAAGGTTGAAGGGATTGAAAACCAGGACAAAATTTCTGAGGGATGCTTTTGTAAAAGGTTTCAGAAATTTAAACGTGCTTATATTTTGACACAGAAATTCCTCCTTTAGGAATTTGTCCTAAGAAGTTAGTCACATATACTTCAAAAAATATATATTCAGAGATGTTTCTTCTATTGTGGTTTTTGTAAAAGCAAAAGGATGGAGTGTCTCTAAATATTCCAATCAATAGAATGATGGTAAGTATGGACAGAGGATTGCTTAACGTGTCTCAGGCAGTAACACCATGGGATCTACATAGAAGGTCAAGTGTAAATCCATTGGGCACTTGATCTGGGATCCTTGTGGGGCACAGAGGAAAGAAGACTCAGAGATTCCCAGTGGTGGGGCTGTGGTGAACGCAGGGATTTTTCTCTCGGAGCCTTGATGACTCACTTTCACTAGGCCCCTTGGCAGCTGTTGGTACTGGATGGGCCTGGGCCTGAGCAGTTCTGCCTCAGGCCAGACTGTGGTGTGTGGTGTGTGGTTTGTGGTGAGTGGCTGTGTGGATGCTTGACTTCCTCTGGATCAGATTTCACAACCCAAGTCCAGGGGATTTTGAAAGTATGTTTATTAAAGCTGGGGACAGTGACACTAAGGAAGGGCTTAGGGTAGAAGAAGTAACTGGAGAAAGTCTAGGCAGGGCTGCTCTGGTTCCTGGGAATGTTACAGGAAAGGAGTGAGTCAAAACCAGGTTTCAATAAGCTCACTGGGAAGTAAAACTCCCAGAGACAGAAGTGAGCATAGGAGGGGCAGCTGTCAGCTCACTGGAGAGTCAGGGAAAGAGGGACCTTAAACTCAGGACAGGCGATAAACCTGAGACAAGCTGCCACTGCCCTCTGCTCCCCTGACTGATAATCTCAAGGGCAGAAAGAAGTTCCTGTCTGAAATGGGGGTGTGGGCTAGGTGTAGAACAAGCTGACCCAGGTTTCTGCCTGGAGGGCTTTTATCTCTCTTCTCTGGGTGAGAATCTTAGGAGAGGGTTCCAGCAGAATATTCATCAGCTTTCAGGGTGTTTTTAATATGCTGATGCATGAAAATGGGCGCATGGGGGAGTTGGGGATTATCCCCTGGTCAGCTCCACTGTTTTACTTCTTTCTTAGGTGTGTCTGGCTCTAATATTTTTTTTTTTTGGTTGTTATGTTATCCCCTGACTTCTGTTCATGAGTTCATCTGGTACAAATGGTGTGAACTGGGTCTCTCTTGCGTATTTTCCCCTGACCAGGGTGATTTAAACTATGTATTCTCTGGTTTGGGTGGAGAGGTACAAACCATTTTTTCTCAAGAGTCCTTAGTTTAGGGAGATAATAGGTCTTATGTTTCACGAGTGGGCTGTAAGTTTTTCAGACCATTTGGCTTTGCCTAATTTTCTTGCCTCATTTTCCCCATTCTTCTTGCCTAGGACTTTTCCTAACTTACTATGCTGCCTTGCTATGACTCTGCATGCCATTCAACTGAACTTTTGCAATGTTCCAGAATGTTCTGTGATAGCAGGCTGCCTGGTTCAGAGCTCAGGAGGACATCAAGGGGCAGTGGACCTTAGCCATCCAGACTACATTCAAGTTCGCCATCCAGCATGGGTTTCAAGGCCTCTGCTGTGTCAGGATTAGTTAGAGTCTGGAGACAGAATGGATAGCCAGAGTAGGTCCCTGGCTCTGTGACTCTGGTACAGTCATGGGGAGGATGGGCCATTAGCAGAAATGACAAAGAAAAATGTAATCATGACCAAGTGCTGTGAGGGAAAGGTTCCTGATATCACAGAAGCAGAAGACTAGGAGGCCTATGGGTCCCTTTCCACTGGTCTCCATCTAATCTGAAAGTTGTAAAAGATAATGGTATCTGAAAGAGAAGAATTATACACAATCATACAGCAGGAAAGATCTCTTGGAAATTAAAAATATCATCATAGAAATGAATAATCAGTACGTGACCTGAAAGACTCAAATTGTACTCCTACTGAATTGTACAAATGGAAAAATGTGTGTGAACTAGACAAAAGACCTATTACTCTGCCAATCATGAGATTCCAAGAAGTTAATAAAGACAGTTGAAAGATAGTACGGAAATATAAACATGAATTTATAATGAGGAGGAAATGATTTTAACATTTTCTAAGAATAGTTCTCAAAGTTTGCAAGTAAAATTTTACATTTTGAATGGCCTAATAAAATTCTCTCTACAGCAGATAAAACAAACCCACAGCAGGACACATTATGGTGTGAGTTCAGAAAGAGGATGGGGGAGACCATGAAAACTTCAAGAGGCAGCAAATATGGGCATGGAGACTATAAGGTGTTGTTGCAATGCGTTCTGATTTCTGGAGACAAAATATTTCCAACAGAGTTCTGTATCAAGTCAGGATGTGAATAAGGGCTAGGATAGCCTACAGCTTCTGCATGTATTTAGAGTTTTCATAGTTAAGTTTTCACATTTTCTCTTTGGAAAATATTACCAGGCAAAGTGGGAAAAATGAGGAAGTAAACCAACAAAGAGGAACACGTGGGATCCAGGTGACAGGGGAGCCAGAACAGGAGAGGCCAGGGCTGCCCAAGATGAAGTACAGGACATCCAGGGTGTTTGCCCAGCTCCAGGTGTGCCAGGACCCAGTCCCTCTGTGGCAGGACCAAGGGCTGTGGAAAGGTGTCTACAGAGATGAAAGTGGTTGGGAATCTGATGTGTTCAAATACATACTCATGAAGATTTAGACTCTAGGGAGAGCAGTGGGATGAATGTCTGAAACCTGACAGAACGATGCCATGGCTGACATTGGACCAGATGCAATGACCAACCACCACTACCCTAGTGCTGACCAATTGCTGGAGACCTTGACCCTAAGTCCCTCAGTCCCCCATACAACCATCCCCTAGGAGCCATCAGGGAGCCAGGTCTCAGAGTTACAACTCACCTGTGACTCTGGGTTTGGTGCCACTTCCTTAAATAAAGATCTATTTTCTTTTTATCTCCTTTTCTTTTTTTTTCATACTCACTTGAGAAAAATGATGGAAGAGAAAAATGATGGAAGATAGGAAAACATTGATGTAAGACAAAAATATCAACTGATTTCCTTCCCATGAGCACCTGGACTGGGGATCATATGCACAACTTAGGTGTGTGGTTTGTCCCGGAATCTACTTACAACCTTTCAGTTATGGGACGGTGCTCCAACCAATACAGCCACATCAGCCAGGGCTAAACATTTACTCCCTTTTAAATTTTTTTCAACTACAGTTGACAATATTTTGTATTAGTTTCAGGTATACAGCATAGTGGTTGGACAATCATATACCTTACAAAGTGTTTCCCTTGATATTCCCAATATCCAACAGACACCACACACAGTTACCACAATGTTGTTGACTGTATTTCCTATGCTGGACTTTACTCCCATGACTGTCTGTGACTGCCAATCTGTACTTCTCAGTCCCTTTACCTTTTGCACACAGTTCCCCAACCCCCTGCTCCCCTGTGACAACGCAGAACGGAATTTTCATATTTTTGACTGAGAGACAGGAGGAGGCTGAGGAAGGAGAGGAAGTCTGGGTGGAGTTGGAAGGGCTCCACAGCAGAGAGCCCTGGGAAAGGAAGCTGCTGAGCAGAGCTGGGAAGCGGTGCACACACCAGCGGCCCAGAGCGAGGGAGGCAGAAGGGGTGAGGGTAAAGTCACAGCACAGAGGGAGAAGAACACAATTATGAAGAAAAATTAGCTTCTTCAAGCACAAACAGCTGTTTGTGTTTGATTGGGCTTTAATTTGCACAGGTGAATGAAGTCCTTCAGTTTAGTAATATTCTTTACAGGCCAGCGCTCAGTCCACTGAGCCACACTAGTAGGGCTTCCCATATTCTTTTCTTTCAAATATATTTTATTGATCAATCTATTACAGTGTCCCATCCACCCACTTTATTTCTCTCTGCCCTGCACACCCCCTCCCACCTGCATTCTCCCCTTTAGTTCACGTCCATGGGTCATACATGTAAGTTCTTTGGCTTCTACATTTCCTGTACTATTCTTAACCTCACCCTGTCTATTTTCTACCTACCATCTATGCTACTTATTCTCTGTTCCCTTTCCCTCACTCTCCTCCTCCCACTCCCTGCTGATAATCTCCATGTGATCTCCATTTCTGTGGTTTTCTTCCTGTTCTACTTGTTTGCTTAGTTTGTTTTTGTTTTAGGTTCGGTTGTTAATAACTGTGGGTTTGCTGTCATTTTACTGTACATGTTTCTGATCTTTTTTTTTCTTAGATAAGTCCCTTTAACATTTCATATAAGAAGGGCTTGGTGATGATGAACTCCCTTAACTTGACCTTATCTGGGAAGCACTTTACCTGCCCTTCCCTTCTAAATGAGACCTTTGCTGGATAGAGTCATCTTGGATGTAGGTCCTGGCCTTTCATGACTTGGAATACTTCTTTCCAGCCCCTTCTTGCCTGTAAGATTTCTTTTGAGAAATCAGCTGATAGTCTTATGGGAACTCCTTTGTAGGTGACGGTCTCCTTTTCTCTTGCTCCTTTTAAGATTCTCTTATCGTTAATCTTGGTTAAGGTAACTGTGATGTGCCTTGGCGTGTTCCTCCTTGGGTCCAACTTCTTTGGGACTCTCTGAGTTTCTTGGACTTCCTGGAACTCTCTTTCTTTTGCCAGATTGAGGAATTCTCCTTCATTATCTTTTCAAATAAGTTTTCACTTTCTTGGTCTTCCTCTTCTCCTTCTGGCACCCCTATGATTTGGATGTTGGAATGTTTAAAGATGTCCTGGAGGTTCCTAAGCCTCTCCTCATTTTTTAAAATTCTTGTTTCTTCATTCTTTTCTGGTTGAATATTTCTTTCTTCCTTTTGGTGCACACCATTGATTCGAGTCCCAGTTTCCTTCCTGTCACTGTCGGTTCCCTGTACATTTTCCTTTATTTCACTTAGCATAATCTTCATTTTCTCTTCTAATTTGCAACCATATTCAACCAATTCTGTGAACATCCTGATGAACAGTGTTTTGAACTGTGCATCTGATAGGTTGGCTATCTCTTCATTGTTTAGTTGTATGTTTTCTGGAGCTTTGATGTGTTCTTTCATTGGGGCCATTTTCTTTTGTCTCAGGGTACCTCTTACATAGTAAGGGGCAGAGCCTTAGGTGTTTACCAGGGTGGGGCAAACCACAATGCTGGGTTGTGAAGCTCTATGTGTGGGAGGGGTCTGAGAGGGAGCAATGCCACTTGCTCTACTCTCTGCCAATTTTCAGTCACTTCCCAAGCTACCCACAATCAAATTGGACACTTCTGGTGCTGATTCCCCGGTGGGTGGGTTTCTGTACATCCTAGGACTCTGTGGGTCTCTCCAAGGAACTCTCCTGTGAGACTGGGAGTTTCTCCCACTGCTGCTTCAACCCCACAGGTCTTTTCAGTTAGAGGTTTTGAGGCTTTATTTCCCCCATGCGGGAACCCTGGGCTGTGTGGTCTGTCTCTCTCCCCAGTTGTTCCTCCTGGTTTATCTGCACACAAATGTGGGACTGCCCTCTCTGCCAGCCACCACCTTGCTGGGTTTGCCAGCCATGCCCTGCCTCTGTCCTCTCTGCTCTGCTGCCTGTGTCCACCCCTCCTACATATCTGGATGAATATTTCTTCTTTAACTGCTTGGTTGTCGAACTTCCATACAGTTCAATTTTCTTTCAATTCTGGTTGGTTTTTGTTTTTAAATTTGTTGTTGTCCTTCCTTTGGTTGTGTGAGGAGGCACAGTGCGTCTACCTCTGCCTCCATCTTGGCCAGAACTACCCCTAAACCTTCACTTTCTTTGCTGCAAACAGCTGTTTGTGTTTGATTGGGCTTTAATTTGCACAGGTGAATGAAGTCCTTCAGTTTAGTAATATTTATTTGTAACTTTTATTTGTAACATAACATTTTATAATTTTATAGTGAATATGCATTCATTATATGAATGGCATATTATCTCTACACACATAATTAATTTAGAAAGCATTGTTGACATGTATAAAAGGGAAGGCAAATGGGGAGGAAAGTGAAGAGCTCAGCTCAGGGCTGACATTGCTGGGCTGCATGTCTGGGCTCTGGGAAATGACCTTGCACACCTTCTCCCCACTCCTCACTCAGGGTGCTTCCCTCCGTGGAGGCCAAGCTGGGTCTTTCCGTTCTTCTGGGGCATGGTCATTTGTATCTCCTCAACTCTCTGTTGCTTTTAAGAAGTTGGTTTTTTTTTATTACACATGGCATGTTTAGCTGTTTTCCATGGGAGGATTTGTCCATAGAGTTCAGCCAAGATTTTCAGGAATGGGATTTCTAAGGCAAACAGTTGGTCCTAGAGAAGAGGATCAGAATCTGAATCTTAAATCATGATGTGAGGATGATCCATCAGGAGTTTTATAAGTGAAGGGATTTTATGTGACTTGTTCTTTGAAAACATTATTTATGCACAGGGGAGGTTTCAAAAGACACTCAGGAATACACAAAATAAATGAGTCATATTGTCCCCCTGCTCCTTCAGTCACCTAAGTCCTCTCCCAGGAAACCATCACAGTGAGTCACTTCTGATTTCTCCTCCCAGGAAAATCTACCTGTGCATTAATGTTGCTGTTATGTCTATGAAAAGAGCTCAGGCCACAGACTGGGAGAAAATGTTTGCAGTTTAATTCTTTTAGAATATACATAAGAACCCTCAACTCAACAATCAGAAAACAATATCTCAATAAAGATTATCAAAATTCTAAACAGACTACCCCACAAAAGAATTTATGCCTGCCTTGTCCAGGTGGTTCAGTTGGTTAGAGGGTCATGACAAGTACCAAAATGTTATGGGTTTGATGTCTGGTCAGGGTGCCTATGGTGGGGAACTGATCCATGACTCTCTCTCTCTCTCTCTCACACACACACACTCTTTCCTTCTCTCTCTCTCTCAAATCAGTTAACATAGCCTTGAGTGACAGTTTTGTTTTAAAGGCTTCCTGCAGAACAGTAGCTTTGTTGTGGCTGCAGCAGCCTCATATGAGTGTTTACGGGGTCTCTTGATGTAGTTTTCTCCTGTGTTGATTTACTGTACAAGTTGTTTTGTACAACAACATGCTGTGCAGGCTTGCAGCCCAGAAGCAACAGGCTGAGACCTGCAGTCCAGGTGAGCAGTAGGGAGACCATCCAGGTGTGAGTGCCTGTGTGCTGTTCGCACAACCATAGCATCACACAACCACATGTTTCTCAGGGTGGATCACCACCATTAGGTGGCACATGAGTGAATGTAAGTGCATCGGATAAACACACTGGGCACCTTACACTGACATGAGGTTGTGTGTCAGTTATATTTTAATTTAAAAATAAACTTCACTGTGGGTTTTATGTACAGCTCTTACATTCATTGAAGGATCATTAAACAGTGTAATTAGGAATATTGTGAACACTGACATCCACAGATTATATTGTCAAGAGTCACTTCCAACAGCTCATGACCCCAGGAGCTCTAGGATGCCTGAGCATTTACAGTGAGGGGCGAACAGCAGGAGAACAAGAAGCCAACTAGGGGAGGTCTGCACCCACCAGGGGTGAGGGTCCTCTCACACAGTGATGAAGAAAGAGAAAACCGATTCCAGCATGTATCAGGTGACACAGGTGTCCACCAGCATCAGAACAGTGTGGGTGGCTTGGTGTCTGGAGGGGATTGGTAGTGGCTGCAGGGGTGTGAATGTGCTGCAGCCTCTGGTGGTGTCTGTGCAGATGAAGCACCATGGAAACACTGGGCCAGACCATGAGGACAGTGCACGTGACACAGGACATGACCACAGGATGGCACACTCAGGCTGGTCTGGTGACTAAGGATAGAGATGGCAATGACTGAAATGCCCTCAAGAGCAGTGGGCAGGAGACAGAGAAAGTGTCCCCTTTTCCCTGGGTGGAGCTTGAACTTAGACACGTGTCATTGGGGTGAAGGGACATCTGCACCAGGAGCTCCCGTCACAGTATTTCCCACTGGACCCTTTCCTTCAGCTCCTTCTCTTGTAAGAGCTTGTCCCAAGTCCCTCACACTGTCATCCCTGTGACCCAGGCTGGTCTCCCTGTGGGTTCTAGTCCCACAGCTCTGGATGCTCATGGCCCCAGGTCTGTCTTTGGCTTTTCTTGAAATAAAATGAGCTCCCAATATTCCACATAGAAATTCTTTTCTACTTAAAGTAGAACTTTTTGGATTCCATTATTTCTTCCAAGAAATCAGTCAGAGGGTTCATTGTATAGAGTGAGCATTTGGAGATTTTCATTATGTTGAACTGAGCCACTTTCTAAATCCTCTGCTTGACTTTATCCCATGGTAGAGAAAACAGCACATACCTTCCACCCTCGTATGACAAATTATGAGCTACCTTTCCTTCCCGAGGGTGGGAAGAACACTGAACTGTGGATTCAAGGCCTTTCCCCAAAATGGGTCTTATTGCATCATAGAATTGTGTGCATCCAAATCTCCTCAAGACCAGGATGGCTTGTGGTTATAACTTTTTTAACTTTGAATATTTTTTTACTTTTCAATTACAGTTGACATACAACATTATACCAGTTTCAGCTGGAAAACGCAGTGATTAAACATTTACATAGCTTATTGACAAATCTCCGTGATAAATCTAGGACCCATCTGACACCATATATATTCACAACAATATATTATTGACTGTATTCCCTGTGCTGTACTGTACATCCTAGTAAACAATACTCAGGGCTAGTACAGGACAGCCATCATATTCCTGTTCACTTGGGTGGAAGTTAATAGAGGGGCAAAAAGCTGAGTGTGGAAGTGGTGACAAGCACAGCAGGACAAATTCAGAATATCTCCCTGTAAGCTACTAATGAATGACAATCACCAAATGGTGACTGTATGATGGGGAGACATGGCCATAACCAACCTGGGTGGGTCACCAGGATGAATGTCCCCATTGCTGGGACAGGGAAGTACAGTGTCCAGTCCTTGTTCTTCATCTTCCACGGTCCCAGCTCCCTTGGTGGCCTCATCCACACTCACGGCTTTAATGTCATCATCATCTCCACACCTATGTCTGCAGCCTAGATATTTCTCCTCAAGGTCCACACTCTCATCTGTCCAACCTGACACCTCACTGGTGTGTCTAACAGACATCTCCCCTTGACCTTCTCTTTAGCTGAGTGCTTCAAATGCCCACCCCCACACAACTGTTTCCCCACACCTCAGATTGAATCCTTAGGAAATGCTGTGAAATCCATCTTCCAAATGCATTCAGTGTCCAGCCCCTTCCCCCTCACCGCTCACAGCTCCATCAGAACACCCAGCACCTGCAGCCTGGAATGCTGGGAGGTTTCCCACACCTTTCCCTCCTGCCTCACTGGTCCCTTGTCTCCTGATTCTGTCCTCAGCACAGCAGCCAGACTGACCCTGTAGCCCGAGAGCTCTCTGTTGGGGAGGAACTCTCAGAGGAAGCCACTAAGGCCATGGGCTCCTTGCCCATGACCTTCCAGGACTCAGCATCCACAGAATGACAACAGTGTCTGCAGTGGATTAAGGACAGTGGATGCTGGAATAGCTTCTGCTTTAAGCAGGTGTTCTCACCTTCTGATTGGTCAGCTCTCTGAATCCCATGCAGATATTCCTGAGGTCTACAAGAGGGGGCCTGGAAGCTTGGGGAGACTCCTAGTATACAAAGCAGCACTTGATTAGAATCAGGGGACTCAACCAGCCATGGCCAGAGGCTCCAAAAGTTCACATTCAGATGTGAGGGATGGAACCCTGAATAGTGTATGGAGCACAGGTGGTCACAGGCAACATCAGTGGGGAACTGTGGAGTCCCCTTGTCCCATGGCACACAGTCTGCCCCTCCTGGGTTGTCTCCACACCTGATAGTAAGTTTATGAATTTAAAGTAACTTGAAATGGGTTAATAAATGGGGTGAAGGTGTAGATAGAATAACACCTGCCAACAATCATACACCTTGGAGTTTTTAATATCCATCAATAATGTTTACATATATATCCATATATATCATAGTGTATATATATATACACACACATACTCTAATGTACAAACAAAAGTCAGGGATTCGTAATTCCAAAGGAAGGCTGGACTGACTATTTAGCACCAAGTATTGTGGAAAGCAGCTGTCACACTGGGAAAGAAAGTTGTCACAAAGAAATTCAGGTCAGTCTCAGAAGTGTCACATTTTCCCACAGCCCACCACACGCTCAGAATGTCCCACTCTGAGAATCGCCCAAACCCAACTGTGTTTCTCAGTACCAATGCCCCCCACTTCCTGTTCTCAGGGTCTCACCCTTAGGAGCTGTGAGAGACACATCAGAGCCCTGAGCACTGTCACTGCCTGGGGAAGACACAACAGCAGAGTTATAGGGTTGGGGAGCCCCCCGTCACAGACTCTAGCCCACACTCTCCCAAGGGCCCCAGATGTCACTTCTCTGAAACTCAGCCTTACAGTCAGCCTGAGTGTAGCTCTTCCTGCCTCTGTCTGTGGGAAGAAAATGTTCTGTGAGAAGTCAGGGGGAGGGCTGGGTCCTGTGACCCTAAAGGAACCCCATACTCCTGAAGCACAGAGATGTTTCTGGAACTGTGACTGAACACCAGGGTAGGATCAGGAAATACTGGAAAAGTACATGTGCAGGGATGGGACCAACCACCAGTCTGGACATGTGTCCTCATCAGGGAACTTTGCCTGTGACCTCTGACAGCTGGGAATCAGTCCCCATTGTTAGAAACATCAGGTGATAAAGTTGTCCCTCACTTTCCCACGGTCCTCACTAAAGAGTCTGTTAGGAAATAGGCCCCAGATGGACAAGCACCCATGTGGGGATACGACGACCATTAATCAGGCAGAGCACATTTCCACCTGGGCTTGACCCCCAGTGGGACAGGAAACTTAGCCCCACCCCTTGCCCACCTGAGCACTTCTTCCTCCACAGCACAGCTCCAGTGACCACAGCTCCAAGAAGACTCAGGGCAGCACTGATGCCCACAATGGTGATGGTGGTCTCAGGAGGGGGTTTTGTGATGGGAGGGGAAGAGGTCAACCTCAAGCCTGAGTCCTGACCTGCTCAGGGACCCCCTGAGGAGAGGCTCTATGCCCACACCCCCTCCTCACCCCATCTCAGGGTCCAGGACTCAGGCAGCCCCTGGTGCTGCACATGGCATGTGTATCTCTGCTCCTCTCCAGGGGGCACAGCCACAGCTGCCCACTTCTGGAAGGCTCCATCCCCCGCAGTCCTGGTCTCCACCACCTCCATGTCCTGGGTCATATCCTCCCCATCATGCTGCCAGGTCAGGGTGATGTCAGCAGGGTAGAAGTCCAGGGCCCAGCACCTCAGGGTGACCTCATGGTCAGAAATGGGGTGGTGGGTCACGTGTCTTTGGAGGGTCTGAGGGGAGGGTGAGAAAATTCAGGAAGTTTCATGGTCATGGGACACTCCAGCAATGCTCCTGTGACCACCCTGAGAGTGGACAGGACAGCTGGGGTGGGGGAAGGGAGTACAACATCCAGACACCAGCTTGGACAGAGGCATCTGGGATAATGTTCTGTGTCCTTGGAATGGTCTAGACTCAGAGTGTGAATTTCAGGTAGGAGTGTGCAGGTCTCTAAGGGGTGACACAGACTCAGGTGGATGCTGATGACTCAGAAAACCCAAATCAGCCTTCCAGAGAAGGTCTCAGCTAGAGAACCAGAGAGAGCATCCTGGTGCACCAGGTGCTGTAGGGTGTGAGGGAACCGCCACGGGGGTGTTTTAGGGAGGGGCTGGGCCCCTAATGGTTCTTTAGAGTGGGGATCCCCAGCCAGGGAGCTACAAACCGGTATTAGTGGGTGGCCTGTTAGGACCTGGTCGGCACAGGAGGAAACAAGCAGCTGAGTGCTGTCTCCTGTCTACCAGCAGACCCCTCCCTCCAGTTAGTGGGAAACTTGTCTTCCATGAAACCGGTGTCTGATGCCAAATGTTTGGGGACTGCTGCTTTAGAGAAAACTAGGCCTGCAGGTGAGTCACAGAATAAGGAAATCCGGGGAACTCTTCCCTCTCCCGAGCAGGAAGGGGATTCTGACACTGCCCCATTCCCCACCTCTCCTTGTAGGAAGCCGCCCCAGCCCACAGATCCCCTCCTCTGGGCGGAGGCCCGCGCCCTGGTACCTGCTCTGAGCAGCGTCTCCTTTCCCTTCTCCAAGAGCTGGTTTAGCCAGCACACGCAGATTCACTCCAGATAGAACCTTTCTGTTCCACATCAGGGTCCTGCACCAACTTTCGTTAGGTTATGGGGCCGGGGTGTCCACCGTGGTCCAGGAGCTCAGGTCCTCGTTCAGGGCGAGGGAGTCAGGCGCCGTCGTAGGCGAACCGACTGTATCCACGGAGGAAGCGCCCATCGGATCCCACGACGCAGCTGGTCACTTCCTGCCAAGTGTGGGACCCTGACCCCGCCCCAGGGTCAACCCTGCCCACTTAGCCCCTTCCCGCCTCCAGTCGTCCGAACCTGACCCGTGGTAATTAAAGCTAAATTGAAAATGAAACCAGATCAAAATTCCCGCGCGCTCCTCCCAGGAAGGGGACTGGCGGGTTCTGAAGCCTGGAGGTGACACTCGGACCCAGAGACTTGGGGTGACAAAGGCCCGTGCGTCCGTGGGGATGGGGGTGGTGACCGGGACCCGGGCACTCGCGGCTCACGGTCCTCGCTGTGCTTGTAGTTGGCGCGCAGCTTGTTCAGGTTCGCTTGGTTAATCTGTGCTTCGCGCAGGCAAAACCCTGTCCCCTGGTTCCAATAGTCCGGCCTCTCCTTCTCCATCCATGGTGCCCGCAGCTCCAGCCTCGGGTTCGGGGCGTCGCTGTCGAACTGCGCGATCTCCGCGTTGTCCGCGTAGCTGACGCCGATGTACCGGGACTTCCTGCCGCCCCGACAGTACACCGCGGTGCTGAAAATTTTCAGGGTGTGCGTACCTGGGGGAGGCGAGGACGAGTGTCCAGGTGTCAGCGGTCGGCCGGAATGGGCAGGGGGCCAGGGGGACGGAAAAGGGGGCGGTGGTCCACAGGAGCGGGGGAAGGGTAGAGTCGGGGCCAAGGAGGGAATCTGGGGTCTGCGGTCTGAGTGGCGGCTGCTGGAGACCCGCTTTCCCCGGGTCCTGCGTCCGCACCTAGTCCCCTGGCTCCCGCCCTGCAGAAACCGTCCCTCCCGACCCCGCACTCACCCGCCCAGGTCTCAGTCAAGGCTAGGGCTCCCGAGAGCAGCAGGAGAAGCAGTCGGGTCCCCATGACCCCTCCTGAGAGTTCTGGTTGTCAGTGAGGACTTTATACCCAGAACCACGGTGACGCTGATTGGCTGCTCTAATGTTCGGACATCCAATGGGAGTGAGAACTGTGGAAGCGTCATGTGTATCTGGGATGTAGGACCTGATCCAAGTTGTAAGAAGAAGTGAAACGCCCAGGAGAAGCGGAGCCCTCAGTCCTGTTAGTACCACCCTCACCCCATTGGTCCTCCTGGTCTCTGGCTAAGACCCTGCAGCCAGGTCTGGGGACCCGGGACTTTGTGCTGAGCCCCCTCCTACACGGAGAAGTCTCTGTCCCTCTGTCTCCCTGAGTCCCGGCCCATGGGCTGTTTTATTCAGCGACTCTCTGACATTTTGGATTCAGAATATTGTACAGTCTCACAAGACAGAGAGAATCCCAAGGATGATTTTGTTTGTGCGGGTTATAGCTATCAATATTTACCATACACGGAATAAAAGTTTGAATTTTTTAACTTCATTGAGAATAATATTAATAACCTATGTTAACAGAAATAATGTTTTTGTGAAAAATAACTATTTCCCAGACAGACGAGATAGTGAGAAGAGTGAATCTACTTACATTTTACATTTTTCGCAAGTCTCAGTGCTTGTCTGTATCATTAGAAGTCCGCTAGCTTTTCATATTTGCTTCTGTGTTTAATCTATTACTTTTGTTGTAGTTTATTTTAAAAAAATACAGCCTCACACAAATATATAAAAGGAACATTTTAAAAACCTTTTTAGATAAGTGTGGATATTCAGCTTTGATGGTTCACTAAAGCTACACAAGTGGTAGTTCCTGAAAAGCTCTTTGCAAAGTGGAACCTGAAACAAATCCATTGAGTATCTCCTATTCTGTTATGTTGTTTCAGTGGCTCTTGTACTGATGCAGGGTTATTTAAAGTAACACATTGTTTCAAGTATGATAGTGATCTCCCAATGTTGGTGCATTTAATGACAAATCATGAAAAATCACACTTGTTAACATTACCTCAGATCCCTGTGGAAGCAGTTGTCAGCTCTGGGAAGCTGTCTGGCTGTTGTGGGGAGACACAAGTTTGCCAGAACCCTGGTTTTCCTCTGAGAACTGCCATTCCATCCAGACAACAAGTGCTGTCAGGTGTCAACTGCCTGTTGACTCTCCTTGAGGGAGAAGCTCAGGTTTATTTGAGAGAGTGAGTGTTCACCAGTGCACCACACCTCAGTCATCACAGGTTCTGTGTCTCTCATTCTCTTAAGTGAACTTGCTGTTCTGTCCAGAAGAGGCTGGTTCAGCCCTGACAGGTCACTTTCCTGGGCTCATGGCACTTGGGGATGTAGCAGAAGTGTGTTTGTGCACTTTCCCGGTCATCCCAGATATTTTATTTTTTGTTCTCCATTTTCATTAAGGACAGTTAAGAAATTAATCCATTTGTATAATAAATTCCATATATATCTTCTTTTTAATATGTTTATTTTAAATTATAGTTGATCTACAATATTATATTACTTTCTGGTGTGTAACTTTGTGATTAGGCATTTATATAACTTATAAAGTGATCCCCCCATAAATCCAGTATCCACCTGACACCATACATAGCTATTACAATATTGACTCTATTCCCTGTGCTGCACTTTACTTCCTGCTGACTATTCTGTAACAACCAGTGTGTCCTTCTGAATTCCTCTCCTTTCTCACCCAGCCCACCTAACCCCTACCATATATGACAACTATCACTCTGTTCCCTGTGTCTATGAGTCTATTTCTATTCTGCTTGATTACCTTATTTTTTAGATTCCACTTGTAAGTGCAGTCACCTGGCATTTTTTTCCTCTGTCTGACTTGTTTCACTCAGCACCATACCCTCCACCGTGTTGTTGCCAATAGAGAGATTTCATTTGTTGTGTGTGTGGCTGAGTCAGATTTTGTCTGCTCACCATCATCAGCCTGGCCCTCCACAATGGCTCTTCTGGCTCCCTGAACATCACCAGCTCAGCCCTCCAAAATGGCTCTTGGGGCTCCCTCACCACCCCCAGGTAAGCACTCAACAGTGGCTCCTTGGGCTCCCTCACCACCCTCAGCCTGGCACTTCAGAACAGCTCTTCCAGTTCCTTCGCCAACCCTGGGTGAGCACTCGAGAATGGCTCTTGGGGCTTCCTCACCACACCCAGCTGAGTACTCCAGAATAGCTCTTTGGGTCCCTCATCACCAGCAGCTCCGTACTGCAGAATGATTCTTCAGGCTCCCCACCACATCCAGGTGAGCCCTCCAGAATGGTTCCTATGGCTCTCTCACCAACCCCAGGCAGGCACTCCAGAATGGATCTTCGTGCTTCCTGACTACCCCCAGATGAGCAGTCCCTATGGATTGTCTCCTATGGCTCCCTCACCACCCCCAGGTGAGCACTCCAGAATAGCTCTTGGGGCTCCCTCACTACCCCCAAGGTTAGCACTCCAGAATGATTCTTGGGGCTCCCTCACCACCCCCAGGTCAGCACTCCAGAATGGCTCTTTGGCTTCCTCAACACCCCCAGTTTGGCACTCCAGAATGGCTCTATAGGCTCGCTCACCACGCCCAGCTCAGCATTCTACAAGGGCTCTTCAGACTCCCTCATCACCCCCACCAGAATGGCTCTTTGGCTACCTCAACATCCCAATCTCGGCACTCCAGAATGGCACTTTGCTTTCCCTCTCCACACCAAGTAGTAGCACCAGAGCCAGCAGCAGCACCAGCAGCAGAAGCAGCAGAAACAGCAACACCAGCAGCAGCAGGAACACCAGCAGCACCATTTTGCAGTGCCATGAAACTTTTAGACATGCCTGTTTCCTAAAGCTGAACCTGAGATAGGGATTCTCATGTCAGTGATTTATCCCATTTAATACCCTCAGGAATAAAGTAGTAAGGCAGCAGGATAAGGTAGGGGAGGACATCCGGGAAGAACGTGTTTTAAGTATTCTGGAGTCTAGTCTGCTCCACCCTGAGGCCCTGGATCAAGAATCGCACCCACAAGGCTGGTCCTGCCTGGAGTCCAGGACTGCCGTCCATGTTTTTGTACCTCTGTGCCAATGCGTGCCGGCGTCTGACGTGCAAGGGGTGGTCACACTCTACAAGAGGGTGCCGCTGCACTTGGCAGCCCACAGCACAGAACTCAGGGCTGGGTGCATTACCACCAGTAAAGGGGATCGGCATGGGGCACCAAGAACATCCAATGTACATTTTGGATATGAGATTTTACTCTTCGTACTAAATTTTTAGTTTTCCCCACCCACTCTAGGGTCTACATAGATAACTTGAGGTCAATTTCTCCTGCCATCTCAGTACTTCTTTGTAACTCCACTGCCTGTACCTTCTCCAAAACTTCTCAATGTATTTACCCTTTATGTTTTCCCCTTCCTATATCCATATAGAAAAAGCTTTCTAAAGTTTTTTTTCACTTCTGCTTTCCATTTCATCACTTTCTCTCTCACCTTCAATCTCATCATTTCTCCTCGCTTTTCTTTTAAATAGTCTATTCCTTGAAACTGTGCAATCTTTGGCCCACCACTTTTTACTAATGAATTGTGGAAAGAATACTTTTGGCGCTCTCTCCATTGAATTATCATGTGTTCATTCCTTACCCATTTCCTTTTTTTGCCTCTAAAATTGCAATATAACCACACAGATTTGGAAGCAATAAAGACATTTTTTTATGATGATGTTTCAGCCTGATGAAGTTCTGTTTGGTAAACTGATATAAAGACAATGGTATATTCTCTTGGTTTAGAAATTATTATGGAGAAAATATTATTTCTATTCGGATCTAATGCTTTGCTACACCACAATCAACAGCAATAAAATTTCCTTCAAAGATGAGGACATTCTAGTGATTGTAAGGTTGCTTGTTAGGCAGAAAATTTAGATGGCTGTGATATTCAAGTCTGGGTCCAGAGCAAGATTGTTCTGCAGAGGAGTGGAGAGGGAAGGCAGGAAGGAAAGAAGAAAGGGAGGCAGGGAGGGAAAGAAGGCTTAGATGAGACTTACTTCACGATTTCAAAATGTTTGGCTGATATATACACTTGCATATTGAAGTCCCAAATGAAGCAAAGCAAAAGGCTTTTTACAATTTCCTTTTCAGGAGTTAAATGTTGCAAGTATATTGATTGCTGTAGTTCAAATTTTTATCAAAAAAGAGTCTTTTTCTCATGAAGACAACACCACATCTTCCACATCTTAGGATCTGGTGTGTGGATAAGGTTGTCCTCACTTTGGCCAAAAATGGAAAAATACGTTTGATGCCTAAAAATGATGCCTTAGGAGTCCAGGCTTGGAAAAATCACACTTGTTTTCCTCTAACATCCTCACGTGTGCCTATTTATTTACTAACTCCATGTATCTGGTGGTGATTTTTAAGGCAGACTTTAGCTTGCTAACCCCAGTATAACTTTTGCCAACTCCTTGATAAGAAAACCACATGATCTTGAGGCTTGAAAACTTCACAAACCTCCGACAGAAGTCCCTGTGAGGGATAAGTGGCCTCCCATATCCCCGTGCTTACCTGGTCACTTTTACAGGCGTAACAACACTGAACAGTCCACATGGCTGTCACCGATCCATCTTGGCATTTGTACCGATCCTCCACAGAGTCAGTCTTGCTCCTTTAAACCATGAGTATTCCTAGTGTTCGTGTGTCAAGCGACAGGAGGAGGGAGTCAGTATTTCATGGGCTGTCTAGATCAATCATTTTTGAGGGTAAATGAGTCGTGCTTTCATGGATGTCCTTAGCCTACATTAGGAAACACGTGTGTGAGGAGCAAGTTGAAAAATAGTGTAAATTCAGGTTTGGGGCTGGCACATCACACTCTCCTTTAACCAGTCTCTCTTTTCCTTCTAACAGCGACAGATACATAATCGTTTTAATACAAATGCAAAACTGAAACATCTAGAAAAAATTTAAAGCATCAAATAACTATACACATTAAAAAGTAAAAAGGACTCTATCATCTCACCTTCCATCTGTAGAAACTATTTGAGCAATTTATCCCAAAGAAAATGTAAGAAATAAAACAAAAATGAGAAAATAAAACAATGAAAAAAAAAAGAAATGACAAAACAAACCAATGAAACTAAAGGACATGATTCTGAGAAGATCAACAGAGTAGATAAATTTTTAGCCATCGGGATCCGGGGTAAAGGGAGAAGATTCAAATTAATAATATAAAAAACTAGAAAGGTCATGTTGTTCCAGATTGTATATATAGCAAAGGAGTTAAACTAATAACTTTTAATGATTTTTATGCCAGTAATTGACAACTTAATTGAAATGAAAAATCCCTTGAAAGATATACACAAGCAAAATGTCACTCAAGAAGAGACATGTCACCTGAATAATATCGTAGCTGTTTTGTAAAGTTATTTTGTAGAAAAACAATACATGTAACCAAATAGTATATAAATAGGCCATCACATATATGATAAATTGGCTTGTGACAAAATTGCAGTGCAAATTCCATCAAGAAAGGATGGTCTTTTTCATAAATGTTGCTGGAATAACCGAATGCCTATATGACAAAAATGACCATTGACCCATACTTCATACCATATGAAAAAATAAGTCAAAATGCATCAGAGACCTAAATATAAAGTCTAAAATTTAAAACATCTAGTCAAAAATATAGTAGGAAATCTTTTTGACCTTTGGTTAGGCAAAAATTTCTTGGATAAAACACCAAAAGCCTGATTCATGAAAAAAATTGATAAGAAGCCTTGATCAGTAAGTTTGTACAAACTGCTTTCTTTGAGAGATACTGTTAATAGACTCAAGAGACAAAATATACTCTTGAAAAAATATTTGCAAATCACTTATCTGACCAAACCATCCGCACAAATATTTTCCAAAGAGAAATAAATGTATATATTCATACAAGGCTTGCACCTGAATGTTCACAGGAGCTTTATTTATAACAGACAAAGACTTGAAACAACATAGATTCTGTGAATAAGTGACTGGAGAGACAAATTCTGGTATATCTACACAATGAAATACTCCACAATTAGAAATGAATTACTAAGCACTGGATGGTATAGCCCAGTAGATTGAGCATGGGCTGTGAACCAAAGTGCTGCCGGTTCGATTCCCAGTCAGGGCACATGCCTGGGTTGCAGGCCAAGTCCCCACTTGGAGGCACACAAGAGGCGACCACACATTGATGTTTTTCTCCTTCCCTTCCTCTCTAAATATAAATAAAACTAAAAAAATCTAAGAAAATAAAAATAAAAATAATAAAATGGATTTAAACAAAAGAAATGAACTACTGACATCCTGTAACATGAACAAATTACAAAATAATCATGTTGAGTCAAAGAAGCCAGATCCCCCCAAAAGCACATACTGGATAATTTCATTTATATACAATTTTAGAATGAGAAATCTACAATGACAGAAAACAGATCAGTTGTTACTCGGTGGCCAGGTGGGAAAGGTCTAGTTTACAAATCAGTACAAGGAGTCTTTTGGATGTGATGGGAATGTTCACAGTTTGGATCGTAGTGATAGTTTTAAGTGTGTGAGTGTGTGTGTGTGTGTGTGTGAAAGAGAGACAGAATGTGAATTTGTATACCATAAACATGTGCAATTTATCATAGATCAATCATAAATCAATAAATCTTTTTAAAAAGATAACTTCATTTTCTCATAGAATTGGGAACTGACAAATTTAATAGAACACCTAAAGAATATGAATGGAAGATCAAAGAAAAATTCCAGAGTGAAATATCTAAAAAAGTGAATAGATACATTTAAGACAGAAAGGAATAATTATGATAGTAATCATTGCAAATGCACATTATTCAGTTAATGTGCAATAGGCACTGTAATAATTACCTTGGCACATGTGGTAAAGGCTTAGGTGGCAATGGTGTTGCCACACTTGGGCCCCTCTCTGGTATTGCCCTCTGTCCAAGGATGCTGCCCACCCAAGGCTCTGCCTCCTTTCTCAGGGGCTACTTGCGTCCTACGACTGGGCCAGGTAGTAGTTCAAAGACCCACCTCTGGCTCTGATCTGCAGACACCCCACTTCCAGAGTCCCCCACAGAATCATGTGCCCCTTCTGTGGGAACTACAGAACAACTCACTTCTTCCTCTGCCCAATTTTTCCTTCTCCTAAAGAAGATGGTTTCCAAGAGTTTCTCTAAACAATCTTCTGTATGCAATCATCAGAGCCACAGAATCTATTTTCCAAGTACCCAAATCTGAGACCACTGATGATCTTTAACCAACCAAACAATTCTCTCAAGTATCTTCTATTAGTACCTGGGTTTTATGAGGGAGGAAAGAGTTAAGCTTAGAAATTTTAAGTAACTTGTCCAAGATCACTAGGACAATGGAGGAGCTGATAAGAAAAGGCCTTTATAATATCAAGCCATACAGCCATCTGGAAGTGTTTTCATCATGAATGAATCATTGAAATCAAACCTAGTATCATTTTTATGGCATGCTCAGGTTGGCAAATTATATAAATGCTGAAGGCATAGTTTATCTTGCAGCATCAAAGTACTTCAAATAACAGCTTCATAAATGTAAGGTGAAATAAGATACAAATGATGGTATAGAGAGATGCATTCACAGTTAACTAACCTAGTAAGTGTCAATTAATAGGCTATGTCAGATAGCCTGTTTATTGTTTTTGAGGGTAACATATTGTTAGTGCCTTCAGAGGCCTCTCACATATTTAGCACTGATAAATGATTGTAGAAATTAATTGCAGCCCTCAGGAGTCCCTGATGGATTGCCATCAAGCCCTATCCTTGACCTTGTCTTTTATGATACTTATATCAGCAAATTGAATGGAGCCTATAATCATATCTACAAAATCTGCTATAAATATTCCATTAAAATAATGCTAAGAAATTACACATTAAAATTCAAAGATATCTTATTCAGCAACATTTATTCAAAAAAATTTATTGAGTAGCCACTATGTACCAGATTCTCTACTATACATCATCTAAAACCACAGAAGTGATTAAAATATTTTTTGTTTTTTTATTTTTATTTTTTAATTAAAATATTTTGATTGCTACAATCTAACCCTTAATAGATACTATAAGTGCTATATTTACTTTCAAAAAAAGGTTTTGCATAATGATAACTGGTTGAGGTATTGGGCTGATTAAACCATTAAGAAAAACGTAACAGCATAGCATTGTCATCAAGTTTATGTGAGTCAGATTTATGCTGGGTTAATAGAAACACAATGACCAGGTAGATAAGAGGCAGAATACCCAGCTCTATTCTGATCTGGTCAGACCCTATCCACAGTTACAATATTCAGTCTGAGTATCATATTGACAACACCACAGCCAACAAACTAGAATACACTGGAAACTGTGCCCTATGGAAAATAAATGAAACCGTATCTGGTGTAGCTCAGTGGAGTGAGCACTGGCCTGCAAAACAAAGGTGGCCAGTTAGATTCCCAGTCAGGGCACATGCCTGGGTTGCAGGCCAGGTTCCCAGGACCTGGGGCGCATAAGAGGCAACCATACATTGATGTTTCTCTTCCTCTATTTCTCCTTCTATGCCCCTCTCTCTGAAATTAAATAAATAAAGTCTAAAACAACAACAACAACAAAGTTTTAAAAAATACACTAAAAAGAAAAAGAGATGAAAGGACTAAAATTATTTAATCCTAAGAAACAAAGGGTAACATAAGGCATAACACATTCACTAAGGATTGTTAGGTCAAAGGGAGAGTAGATTTGCTCTTTGATTCCTACAAAAGGAAAGTGAAAGAAAATCAGAAGGAAGCATCTTTTCAATTTACCTAAGGAAGAACTGTTAACAATTATACCAATTTCAAAAGAGGAGTGTTCTCTCTCAGGATATGATGACTTTTCTCTTCCATAAAACATATTTTTAAAAGCATCTGCATATTTGTTGAGCCAAATAACTTCTAAAGTTTCTTCCATTTCTTTTTGTGAAACAGAGAGACTTTTTGCTTTAGGATAAACTATTTAATGGGCATAGAATGTCAATGTAGTTTTTCACAAGGCTCATATATCCTAAAAAATAATGCATACATTTTTTTCCCTGCAGAGATATATTTCATCCCTGGAGTATGGTCAGATAAACTTACTGGGGAAAACCAAATTCAAAATGCAACAATCCTTGTGGAATAAATTCCAACACATGGATTGTACCTTATACTATTTATTTAAAAAAACAGTGATTAGTAACAATGCCACAAAGATCATTTGCTACAATATATGTTAGTCACTTGTCTTTTTTTACCTCACTGGGCCATATAGTTAAATATGTCATTTCAAATCTTAGGGTAACATCATACACCCTGAATTAAGGGATTATGGATATACTATAGCTACTACTATTGCTGTCAATTTAATAAAATGAAATAGAACAACAAATTCTACATGTATAATAAATACAAGGGTGGGCAAATGTAGATTTACAGTTATAATACAAATAAATACAATAATTTAAAAATAATAAATAAGAATAAACTGTTAGGTATACTCATAACTATAAACCTACTTTTGCTCACCCTTGTATGATTTCTACTTCTTTTTTCTTTTTTGGCTGAAAGGTAGATAATTAAGTTAAAAAATACTACATAAGCCCTGGCTGGTGTAGCTCAGTGGATTGAGCGTGGGCTGGGAACCAAAGTGTCCCAGGTTCGATTCCCAGCCAGGGTACATTCCTGGGTTGCAGGCCATAACCCCCAGCAACCACACATTGATGTTTCTCTCTCTCTCTCTCCCTCCCTCCCTCCCTTCCCTCTCTAAAAATAAATAAATAAAAATCTTTAAAAAAAATACTACATAAAAATTTAAGTGTTTTCTAACCAGGTAATTAACAACTGTTATGAATATTGGGCATGTTACTGAAACTAGGTAAACATATTTGGGTTATCTGTGCCCTAAAGTGACTTAATATTCTTTCTTTTTGCTAAGATCCAAAGAAAAAGCTCTTATTTCTCTCAAAAGAAAAAATTAAAAGAAATAGTGAGAACCCCTCATGTACCATTGATAGGAAAAAGCAGAATACTAACTAACCACTTATAAAACAGTGAACTTGGTCATAAAGTCATTTTATAAAAATAATTACATGACTTGATGATTTTTATAAAGTTAACCTCTTTAAACAAACTCTCATGTAGCAACTAGTAAAGTCAAACAACACACATTTTTCTAACAATATATGTTAGACGTATTGTTACATCTTATATGTTAGATATATTACAATATATGTTAGATATTAGCTGTAAAACATCTCTTCCCAGTTTGTGAAGAAGCTTACAACTCATTATATGCAAATATCAACTCCAAAAACACTGGTCTTTAAACAAAAATCAAATAATGTGTTACAATTTTAGGACAAGGAATTAACAGAAGAACAGAAAGTTGTGGTTTCTGCTTTGGAATACTGTGATTGAAAAGGCAGATATGAAGAAATGAAGCAGTCAGTTTATAATACCTTTCTGTGGAGTTTAAATCAAGAACTAAAACTTACTCAAAAAATTATTTGGAGGATAATTTGGAGGAAGAATTTTGATAGAAGTGTATAGTAACTTTTACCCTTGAGTAACTTTAAATCATTAACAACATCCTGATAAAAGGAGTTTCAAGAAATGCACCCTGTCCTTACTGAGCTTAGTTTAGCAATCAGGGTTAGGAGGCAGGCTTTACCATGAGAACCACAATTAATTTATAATGGCTTCCTAGAGTGCTATATAGCAAAGGAACCCGTTATAATATCTAAGCTTTACAGGGAAGAAAACCCTTTTTATTTATTGAAGCTTACCACCGGCATGACAGAGAGTAGTGACATCACATGAATAAACAGTGTGCATAATTATTTAAAGCATGGGCTCTGGAACCTGGGTTAAGAAAAAAGTAAGGACTCTCTGTTACACTGTGGAATCTAATGAACAAAATGAACTAACAAGCAAAATAGGGACAGACTCATAGACAGAGAGCAGGCTGACAGCTGTTGGGATTAGGGGAATGGGTGGGGGAGTTGGAAGGATTCAGCAAAAAAAAAAAGAGATAAATATTCATAGACAGGGACACGAACAACAGTGTGGTGATTGCTGGGGGTGGGGGGATAGGGAGAAGAGGGTGCAGGAGGGTAAATGTGATGGAGACTTGATTTGGGGTGGTGAACAGACAATATTGTGGAATTCCAATATTGTAGAATTGTGCATCTGAAACTTGCACAATTTTGTTAACTAGTGTCACCCCCATAAATTCAGTAAAAAGGAAAAGACAAAATTAAGTACTAGCATATTCTAATAATTAGACACATTCACATTAATACACAGATCTATCTATCTGTCTATCCATCCACCCATCCACCCACCCGCCCACCCATCCATCCATCCAGATAGAGAAGGAGAGTTAAATAGAAACTTACAAGGGGGCACTCAAAAAAAAACCTGGAATTACCTTCTGGAGGGTGGGCCCCCTGTAGTACAGGCATCCCCTGCTAGATGAGGGTCCTAGGAACCCGTCTGTATCGGTGTACCAGCTGGTGTTGTTCAGAGGCGCGTTCGGCTTCAGTGAGTTTTGTTTGAAGACTCAACGCGTGTGCCCATTCCATGACGGGTGATTTACAAACACACCTGCCCACACTGCCGCAATGAGTGTTCCACAGTTTTTGATCAAATACAGCATGATCCCCACTCATCCAGGATCTCTCCCCATGCGACTTTCTTTTTGTTTCTTTCTCTGGATGAAAAAAGTCCTCAAAAGAAAACATTCTGCCGATCTGCCGATGTGGAAGAGGTGAAACAACAGCAGAAGCACTAAAAAGCATCAAAACTGATAAGCTTGGAACTGTTTTGAGCAGCGGAAGAAAAGTCTTGATAGGTGCGTTGTGTCAAATGGAGAGTACTTTGAAGGTGACTGAAATTTAAACACGTAAGAATAAATACACAATTTTTTATAACTATAGTCCTGTTTGGGGGGTTCTCTCTTATATTGTGTTAAGTGTGAGTATATAAATGGATGATATATAAATCACACAAATAACTTAGACTATTCTGTGCCAGATACTAAGGGGAAATTTTATAGAAAAAGTGGAAACTAAACTGGTCTGTAAGTTAAGGCTAGTAACTAAAGACATAAAGTGGAACATAAAGTTCACCACAAGATAGGCTATGTCACTATTTGTTCCAGAACACAGCTGAAATACCCTTTTTTTCTGGTGGACCTCTTCAGCTGAAGTAAAAGTTTCTTTAAAAAGCCACTGGAGAACACACTATGCCAAGACAAAGACCATGCACACTGTTTTACGCTTAGGGAATAATTGCCATTTTTTAAACAAGGAAGTACTGTATTTTAAAAGTAGTAACCCCTAAAAGTATGCATGAGTACTTCTAAAGCTCAAGGAAAATTGCAGCCACAAAACTCAGAATTCTGCACAAATCCTCCAAAAATCTAGATACGTTGACAAGGCAGTATGCTCTGACAACGTAGAAAGACTGTGTTAAAAATGGCAGCAGGGAAGCGAGGAGCCGAGACCTGGCAGCCCAGAGCTTCCGATTTCACCAGACTTGCTGGGACTGGGAACTTCATGAGTCAGCACTGCAAATGGGTCACCACAGGAAACCCGACAGTGGTGCATGTTGCCTCCATGAGGGGTCATCAGCTGCTGGCTCTGAGCTGACAACAATCTCCAGGAACTCAAAATGCCTGCACTAGTTCATCGGTCAGGGTGGGGAAGTGTGGAAATCAGAGCTATTTAGAGTCTCATCAGCAGTCCATGTTACACTGAGTCCACTGCACCTGAAAGACCATTATGATTTTCTATTCCACTGGAAAGAGCACACTTCCTAATTGTCAAAATCTCCATAGGTGTGTGTGTGTGGGGGGGGCTATTGTAACAGGAAAGATCAAGGACAACTGCTTCTTTCTGAAGAAATACAAGTAGTATGCATTTCAGGAGGAATACCAAGGATTCATGCTGTGAGTAAAGGAAGACTTGGAAGATGCAGGGGTGTGAGTTCTGTTGTGTCTCTGAATAACTCAACTCAAATACAGGGGCTTAGTCAACCTTGGATGATGACAGTAGATTACCATTAACTTTATCAGAGTGATGGCAATCACAGCTATCACTGCAAATACGGTATTTTTCTGGTGCAAGTCACCGGAGCCCCTTGCACCAGGTATGCATGTGTGCACCTGTTGAGTGAGTGAATATTTTTTCCTCAATTTAAATTCATGAAGACCATGAGAGGGTGATGGCTTCTATCTGGCAGGTGCAGCAGAACACCCTCTCTGTCTTCCCTCAGGCTTCTTCATATTCTCCTCATCTGTGTCTTCATGGAGTCTACAGAGGCCTCTTTGTATCCCAGAGAACATCATGCTAGCATTTAAAGTGATTGCATTATGCTAATTCGACCTGGTAAAGTAGTGTTCCATTAGTAAAACTTAGAAGGACAAACACATGTTGACAGGTGATGGACAACCCCATGAATAGTCAGGGCCCTGCCATATCAATAAAATTGCCAGGGTTCTCAACCTTGTCAAAATATCCCCTATAAAGTGAGAGAAAAGTAGAGATAGCTTTTTTAGTGTGGCTAAGCAAGCTGCACATGAAAGATTCACTTCAAATTTCCCATCCCACTAACCTTTTGAATATCTTTCTTTACAGCAGAGGTCAGAAACTTTTTCTCCAAAAGTCCAGGTAGTAAATATTTTATATTTATGCACCATATTCTCTCTTTTGCAACTGTGGTACTCAGCTCCGCCATTGTAGCATAAAGCAGCCATAGGCAAGCAGCGAATGGGCATGGCTGTGCCCCGATAAAACTTTATTGATAGGTAACATGCTTTATTTGGCCAGTGGGTGGGCATAGTTTGGTGATCTCTGTTTTACGATATGCCAGGAAGTCCCAGCACACCAAGCTTACTGACTATAGAATTATAGTTTAAATTAGCCAGGCCCTCCCATTGGAAGAAACTGAAGCCAAATGAATAGCAGGCTAGGTAATGTAGTTCTCAGACCTGCCTCCCTGGTCTAAGCTAAATGTTTTACAGATGGGGCACACTATCAAATGATTTAGAGACCACGTTTTAGTAGTTGATATTCTGTGAGTACTGAGTATTAATTCTTAGGATTTCTGACGTATAATGTTCACATAGAGGGATAGCATGTGTATGCACACACACACACTATTAAGCACTGGAAACACTCACATCTCAAAGTTTCAATGCTTCTTGCTTTATGGCTAGGTGAAATATTTTAATGAAATGTGCTTTTGGGGGTGACACTGAAATTTGTTGGGAAAACATAATGATTCCCCTTCAGTTTCACATATCTCAGCATGAAATTTCTATGATCCTTCTAGCACTGTTCTCCAAATCAAAGTTTCCATCACTTATAATGTTAATGATTAAATAATCACAGTTCAGTGTGTGTATTTAGCTGACTCTGTTTTCATCATTATCTTGCATATCAGTATTGCACATCTTGAATTATCGGTGTATCATACCTGAAGCTCACATCTGTTCGTCTTGCACTGAATACAACTGATGCTTAGAATAATGCTCAGCAAGATTATCAGCACAGATCTAGATGACTGTGATTTTCTGTGACAGGGACCTCTCAACATGACAAAAGAATACAAGATCATCATTTTACCTCTAGACAGACCTTACAATACTTCAATCACTCCCAGACAGGTAACAAATTCCTTTTCCCATTTCTGCTGGGATGTTGTAAGTCTTATTACTTCTTTTTTATAGGCCATTGATTTTTCTTACGCACTCCATGTCATCATTACTGTCTGAGGAATGTGAATGCACCCTTGTTATTATAAACTATTTTAGTTTTGCTTTAATGAGTTTTCCCCAGCAAATGTTAAGAATCAGGAATCCTTAAACTTTCGGCCTGCTCTTCTATTTACTGTTTGTATGACTTTAGGCAAACACTTCCCCTTTCTGGGCCTTAGCTTTTCAGCTATAAAAGTAATAAACTGTTACAAACATTCCACAACAACACTCTCTAAATCCATGAAACCCTGTCAGTGGTATTAAACCACTTGCTCTTTCCTATAAAGTTTAACATGTCCATCTAGAAAATGAGAAGTGTTTAAAGTTGTGATTAACTTAAAGCTAATCATCATCATATTTTTCTTACAATACTTGAAGACATTTCATTTAGACCTTGCATTGCATTCTATGTTTTAAATAATGTGGGGTGTATTAGATAATGTTGACTACTTCATCCTTTTGCACTCCTTGGGTTTCCACAATTATGCTACATGTCTAACCACTCCTTCTTAGGTCTCTTTTTCTAGCTCCTCAACTAGCCTTCCCCTAAATTCCACAGGGCTCTGCCCTAGATCTTACTACTTATAGTCCTCCTGGACAGGCTTATCTGCACATGCTTTCAGGTGCCAGCTATACGTTGATGACTGCTAGTCAACATATCCAACTCATATAGCTCTGGAGTTGTACTGTAACAGGGTGCAGCCAAGAGGGGAGCCTCAAATAGGGATCTGTAATAAGATCCAGAAGAGCATGGAGATAATTGGCTCCACACCACAGGGCCACACCTGCCCAGAATCTGGCAGCTGTAGCCAATTGTGAGAGGAGCTGGAAATGGGGCTTCAGAGGAAGATTGGCGCTGGGATTTAAACCAAGACGCGGCAGCCATTTCAGGGGGGAGAACCATGCGCAGCCCTGCAAGACAGAACCACACAGCTTTAGCAGAGTGAAAACTCGCAGCCCTGAGAGGGAGAACCACGTGGCTCTGGCAGAGTGGGGACTCCCGTGGTGCGGGGAGAGAGGACCATGGGCCTTTGCCAGAGTAGGGACCCCCGCAGCTTTAGGAGATACGGTACTCTGGACTGGGCAAAGGGGGAAGGAAGGAAAGACTGTGTCTGTTTGTGGGTGCTTTAAGGGACTTTAGGATTTTTGGTGAAGACATTAGGTCCCTACTTTAAGTTTGCATAGCATTAATTAAACGTTTCCATTCCTTTTCACAAATCTCTGGCATTGAGTGACATCTTTCCTCTGGCAGCAGACATAACGGACCTGGGGGCTTCTTTATATCGTCTCAGGCTCCCCCCTTGTTTGTTCTGTAACAGTACCTCCTTGTTCTGCTGCCTATGAGATAAGGACAATCGTGTATAGGACAGGCACCTCAGAGGCTGTACATCTCATGCCAAACTCATTACATTTCCCCAAGATTCTGCTTCTTTTCTGTGTTTCCTGTTCTTATTAAATGTTTCTGTCATTAACCCAATTGCTCAAGCTTCACACCTGGAAGTCATCTTTACATCTCATTATCATTTCCTACATTCAACTGAAGTCTCTGAAGAGTATGACTGTGAGAAGTTAAAAGTTAAATAGCTTTGCTTTCCATCACCCCAAATAAAACAGTAAGTTTGGTTCACAGAGAACACAAGCTTGTGAATTCCCTTTGTAAAGGAAGAGTTAACATTTAAAAAGTATGTTCTTCTCCAAATTTGTAATCTACTTCCAGCCTAAAATTAGTGAGATGACTTAAGTGAATTCTCAACCTTCTTGGCTGCATTTTTAAAAAGGTGGACACACTCAAATTCAACTAGAAATACTCTTACTTTTATACAGGTTAAAACAACAAGCAATATGTATTTTGATCTAATTCTAGTCATTTGAAAGAAACAATCTAAAAAGAGGTCCTCTGAGATTTAGTTTTGTGCCAAATAAGAGGATTATGAAGCAATTCTACTGTGTTAGTTTTAATACTCAATTTCCTTCGTACATATAAGGTCAATGATTTGTCACCTATATTGATCTATTTTGTGCCAAATGACTGCAAAAATTCAAAAACACAAATACAGTCTCCCTTTCCCTTGCCTCAAGTTTTGGTTTTCTTTTACTGTATGGGACCCCCCATCAGAAAAATATTTACATAGGAATATACATAGAAATCCTACAAATTCCAGCCACGATGAACAGAATTATAAAGTTTTCTTCAAATTTTTACATAGTGTTTACTATGAGCTAGGCACTCTTCTAAGTATTTAATAAATATTAATATATTTAATTCTCAAAATGAGCCTATAAAATAGATGTCTATAAAGAGGGACAGTGCCCATTTTAAGAGATTAAAAAAACTGGTGTGCAGAGAGGTACATTGCCTAAGATCATGTAACCAGCAAGTAGTCCAGGTGGGATTCAAATCCAGGCTCTCTGGCTATAGAGTGCCCATGCTTAGTTATAATGCCAAAGTCACATTTCTTAACCTGACTTTGATCAAACTCAAATGGCACACGCTATACTTCAGAATTTTTCAGGATAGTCCATTGTTTTATATGAATTTTCAGATGCATAGAGAATCACTATAAAAATCTTCACAACCTCTATACAAATTACTCCTGCATAGTCTCCTTCCTTCTACTAGGCATGAGAGAAATGGTTTCCCTGAGTTCCAACTATCTGTCAGAAATTAGTTCCTGCAAGATATACTTCTGTCTTAAATTTACCTTCCACAAGATCAAGGTGATATTCAAAATGAGATTATTTAGAAGTGGCTCAGGACACAGCACTAGAATGAAATGTAGGGTTCTGAAAAGACTCACAAAGAACAGAACTTTTGTCCTAAAAAAAAGAAATGCTGGGAAATGCAGAACACATGCATTAACAACTTCCAAAGAAATCTGTAGCGCTGCATAAAATGTTCAGAGCCAGAATCTGACCTTGTGGCTTTAAACGCATTTGCGGTATATTTTTATAAACATGAGGTGTGTCTGGTCTGTGAAAGGAAGCCACACAAGAGCATTTACACGAAAGCAATTATTCTAACATATGTTCTAAATGGTGACATATACAGAAAAACAAAAATCAATCTTGGGGACAATGTTTCAATTTTGGACATTATTTCTGATTCTTAAACAATTATTTTCTATCTCCCTAGGCCACTGTACAGGAGCTCATGCCATTCTGTAAAATTTAAGCAAGGCCATTTATATAATTTAACTCATAATAAGCAGGGGAAAGCAAATTGGTAGAATGTAAGTCGACATACGTACTTAAAACAGACAAAACAAATCCTAATATATTATCTTAAAATACTGTGATTATAACAGGGTGCTGCCAAGAGGGGAGCCCCAAATAGGGATTTGTAATAGGGTCCAGACGAGCTTGGAGATAATTGACTTCACACCACAGGGCACACCTGCCCAGAATGCGGGCAGCTGTGGCCAATTGTGGGAAGAGCCGGGAATGGGGATTCAGAGGAAGATTGGCGCTGGGATTAAAACCCAGCAAGGCAGCCATTTGGCATCTCTCTTTTGGGACCACGTGTCTATTTAGGACCACACGGCTTTGGTGTCTTGGTTGGGACCATGAGGCTTGGGTGAGAGTCAGGACCACGAAACTTCGGAAATGTTCCCTTTTGCCACGTGGAGGGAGGATGCTGGGAGGACTGTGTGTATTTGTGGGGAACTTTAGTTTGTGTTATTTCAAATGAATAATAAATTCTTTTCCTTGTCACGAATCTCTGACATTGACAGACGTCTTTGCTCTAGCTGCAGACGTAACGAACCTGGGGGGTTTCCTTTCGGGTAGTAGTATATTGCCTTTGAGGCCCCCCCTTGTTGCTCTGTAACTTGATGTCACTACTGTTTAGCCTATCAGGTTTACACAACTTAAAGAGGGAAAATAATATGACTTTTGTTCACCTTCCTTGTAGCTAACGTTTTGGCAAAACACTTTATACGTAGCTCTTCTCTATCAAACAGATTTTTAAAGAGTCAAAATCAGAGTCCGAACGTTAACGGTCAAGGCTAAGTGACTAACGGCCGGCAGGAACGAAGGTCATCCTGCCTGGCGGCTTCACCAGCATGGAGGTGTGGGAGGAAGGGATGAGTCACTACCTGCGCTAGAGGGAGCAGTCCTGGCAAGATTTCATCCCGACGCAGAGCGGTGGGCATCTTACAGAGTATGTCTTGCAAAGCAGCCTTGTGACTGAAGTATCGGCTGGTCTGCTATGCCTGCTGCCTGCCCAGCGAGGGCCATTGGCGCCTCTTAAATGTCACTACCCCGAAAAGACTAGACATTTTTTTCCCTATGTATGAGGGCTTCAGAATAGTGAAACAGACTCCCCATGGAGTCAGCACTGTGTGCTTCACAAAATATTACAGTACAAAATTAATACATCCCATACGCTCCGACAAAACTCAGCACTGAGTTTCACTCGAACACCTCAGCAGAGAGCATCTTCCAATAAATATTTAATTTTAAGGCACTCTTCTTGACCATCAAGAATTATCTGGATCATCATTAAACAAGCCTGCACTCGGCAACCTTGCTGGTTCCTTATCCAGACTTCTCCTACAGTGCTGGTCAATGAAAGCAAACTCTCCTGTTCTCTACCCACACATTCTCTGGCCGTCCCTGCCAGCACCCTTGGCATAGAGGAGACGCCTGATGCACCCCTGCTTGTTCCAGCCAGCGCTCGCTAACTGTGCGCTCTACACCCGACCTTCTTCACAACGAATGTTAAGACCACAAAAATAGCCCTGTCTTCAAAAAGCTTACAAGCAAGCAGAGGGTATTACCACAATGTAGAGTAGTCCCCCCTCACTCTCCAGGGGCCGTTCCAAGCCCCTGGAAATGCCTGAAATCTCAGATAGTTCCAAGCCCTGTATATACTATGTTTTTTTCCCCCTCCGTATACGCATACCTATGATCAAGTTTAATTTACCAGTTAGGCACGGTAAGAGATGAACAGCAATAATAAGGAAACAGCAATTATAACAATATACTATAATAAAAGTTAGGTGAATATGAGTCTCTCTCTCTCAAAACATCTTACTATCTGTATTTACCTTTTCACTGAAAGCGAACACTTCACAGCTTTTCTTCATACCCGAGTTGTCAACATCCCTGCCGACGCACTTCGGAGCCACACACATGGTGGTACCCAGACAGAGGATGTGGTCACGGACAAAGCTGAGGGACTAACGGCCGACTAACGGCCTGCAGGGACGGCGGTTATCGGGTTATTGGGCGGGGCTGCGTCACGTTCTGTTCCGGAGCGTGGAGGTGAGGGAGGAAGGGACGAGTCACCACCCGGGCGAGAGGGAGCAGTCCTCGCGAGACTTCATCACGACGCCGAGTGACACGTAATGCAAGGCTGTCTCGAGTTATTTCGGGGACTTTCCATTCGATATTTGCAGACCGCGCTGACTGACGGAGAGTAGTTGAATTTGTGGTAAGTGGAATCAGAGATAAGGTGGGGGGTTGGGGGGGTACTGTTCTAGATTTCTGTGCCAGAGCCTGCGTAAAATCCTGAGAGGGTGCGGACAAGGCACATCTACCACAGGTGGCAGGAAAGGAGGCGCCTCAAAGTGCTTACGCCCGACGGGCAGTGGGGCATAGAAGGGAGTGGCAGGTGCAGCATTACCAAGGCATGCGAGAGAAGAGCGTTCAGGGTTTCAAGTAATTTCATTTCGTTTTGAATTTTTTAATAGTTCATTTGTGTTATGTCTTTTTCATTACCCTTTATCCCCCTGTACCACCGCCCCCTCCCCGCTCCACGCAGTCACCACACTGTTGTCTGTTTCCATGTGTTCTTTTCCTTCTTTTTCACTCAAGTAATTTAACAAGAGAGGATAAATGGGGCAAGGGTGGTAGGATAAGAGGAATGAGTAAAGGACTGGAGTGGCCACCCAGGGAAATTTTGAGCAAAGTTAAAGTGTTTGGATTTTATCAGGAACGCTGCAGGAAGGGGCTGAGAGTTATTAAGGAGTGGAGGCCTCCCTGGGGCTTCAGGAGGAACAAGAACGTATAGATCAGAGGGACCTAAAAATTGCTACAGTGACTCGCGGTGGGGGAGCAACAATGGCCTGAGTGGCAGTGAGAAGGGGGAAATAAATCATTGTGAGAGGGACTATGAAGATGGAATAAATAAGACGTGAAACGGGTTAATCACTAAAGAATGAAGAGCCAGTTTTGTCGCCTAGGATTCTGATCTGCGCCACTGAGTGGATCCTGGGTGCCCACCACCAGGAAGAAGGGTAGGAGGAGAGGGGGGCATTTAGTAGATTATGAAAGAGGAAAAAGATTGATGATATCTGAATGTGCTGCGCTTGGTTACATTTTTGGATTATTTGGAAAGGAGGGACAGGACAGAACAATGGAGAATGCATGCTTTTCATAAAAGGGGGTGGTTGTAATTGTGTTTGTCCCATCGTGTTCCTGAGAGAGGTACAGAGTTAATACATGCAAGTTCCTACAACAGGGCCTGATAGGCAAATGTTATTTAGTAATATTATTTGCTGTTATATTTTTTATCCAACTGGAGACGCCCAAGTTTGAAATGGATGTCAAAGCTCATTGGACAATGCTTCTCAACCCTGATTGTGATAGGAATCATCCAGGAGCCTGACTGTCCATGCCAAGCCCTGCCCCTGGTGGTCCCCACGCACAGCTAACAGTGAGAGCACGGGTAGGTGGAGGTTGTAGGTGGGATCATGTACTAGATGAGGTCCCCCCTAATGACTGGACAGAATGGGAAGAGTTCTTAACCCTCAAGGCTCCTGGACCAGGTTCATCATCATTCTAACATGACTAGCTGTTTCTTCAGATTCTGTCATTTTACTTCTCATAATGGGACTATGGACAAATGTAAACCACAGCATCCTGGAAAAATGTAAAGATGCTGGAGTCTTTTGTTTTATATTACCTGTTATGAGTCATGGGAAATGTAGGCAGGCAGTAGCTATCAGTCATGCTGAGGCAGAATTCAAGCAGGCTTTGAGAATCCTGGAAACTGGAGAAAATTCAGATTGGGATCCTTCTGTTGAGGGTGAACCACAGTAGGACATGTGGCAGGGAGCTGAAAATTCTAGAAGCACCATCAAGCTGGTAACTGCAGTAGTGATAGAGCCTTCAGCCTCAAAATAATGTATTTAATTCCTGGGCTCACTGACAAAAGGTAGAAGAATGATGACTAGCTCTTTGGATGTGAAAATAACTAAGCATCCTCCTTACATTTTGAAAAGAGGTGTTGGCTCCAAGTGAATGAGACAGCTATCCTTACAGTATTTTTTTTTTAACCTGGCCCGTTAGATGGCCCATAGGTCATGACATAACTGTTTTTCTTGAAGAACATTGCCGTGAAGACCTACTATGACATGGACTCACCTGAGCTGAGAATAATAGCAGCAAAAAGGGACTTCCTCTTTATTTTCTACCTTCTTATATGTGTACATGAGATTATAGGCCATGTGTGGGTGGCAGTACCTGCTTTGGAGGTCAGAGAGATCCCTATAAATGTCATATGGAGTACACCATACCTCAGGCCCACATATTGTCAACTTAATGGAAAAGCATTAGCAAAGAACACTGTTCCTTAGGCAGGTCTATGTAACTATGCCTTGTTCTGTTATTAGTAGGAAAAAACAAGGCTCAACTAGGCAGAATTAAGTTCGAAATCCATTTAAATCTAAAACCAGTATTTTCCCCACTATACTATGGTATACATTTAAAAACCACAATTACAGCAGTCCAGTTTGGCTAGTTATAGAGTAAATACAGGAAATAAACCAAAAAGAATGCTGAGGGAGATGGTTTGGAAGACTACTCTTTATACCGTGAGTCTTAAGGAAAAGAGTTAAAACTATATTCAGTAAACAATGGAGAGATTGGTATTGCCCAGCATCAGTGATTTTTTAATAACTCATCTACTCTCTTCCACTAACATTTCATAAGTCCTTATGATCTACCAGACCCTGTTGTGGGCTCTGAGTATATGAGTTAATAAAAGTGATGAAGTATTTGCCATGATCAAACCTAAATTCTAGTAGAGGGAGGCAGAAAGTAAACCATGTTAAATTTGTACATCCAGTACTGGTAATTGCTACAAAGTAATGTAAAGTAAGACAAGGAGGGAAGAAGATACAGTGAAGGAGGTGTCCTGTTGAGTATGGTACTACTTTATACAGATGGCTTGTCCCACAAGGGGACATTGGAACCTGATGCCAAGTAAGGGAGTGAGCTATGGGGACTTGCCAGGGGAAAGCAGGAAGAGTGACAAGTGCACAGTTCCCTAGAAGAGAAAGAAGGCACCCACTTATTTCCCTAATTTTGTGATTCTGGCTGCCTACCTATTTCCTTACACAAATGTCTACATTATTGATACAGGATTGCATGTGTGCATGTGTGTGTTTTGTTTTGGATAGATATGATATTTTACAACATAGCCTCTTTTGCAAGAAGAAGGAAAAAAATTAAAAGATATTCTCTATCCTCTTTGTCCTCTAGGAAGATTAGGGTTAAAATAACTGTTTAACAAATCTACCGCTACCATCCCTATCTCCTAAGCTCTACTATTACTTTTTTAGTAGACCAATTTTCTCTTTTATTGTCTGTTGACTGAAGATCTATGGGAGCAGCCCTTTATTGTTATAAGAAACAGTTGCTGCAATTTGGGAAGGCTGAGTTTTCTTTTTGCACACCTAATTATGAAAGGGACCCTGGATGCAGAATGATCAAGGATACCAAACTGCTGTGACGAACACTTCTCTGAGACGTTCAATTCATTAAAAAGCATAACTCACACCTTTCTGAGTAATAGCTCCTTAGAATTGCTGTAAGACAATTATATTCTGCCAAGGTTGATAGTTTCATAGGTACACAACTTTATTTTTTCAGCATTTTGAATAAAAGCACAGAGTTACATGACTTTCTGGACATTTTAAAGGACACAAAGCACCTCAGAGGAAATTGCATCTTGGTTATAGCTTCTCTGAAGCTAGCAAGAGTTTCAGGTTTATTAGTGTCTCTTCAAATTTGGGATATTGTGAATTTGATTTTTTTTATCGTCATATCATTGTAGGTCTTACTCTCTTTACTCTCTTGATACTTTCTCTATTGAATCTAAGTTCAGTGCAACAGGAACACTTCATAATTTACAGCTCTCCTGGAAACAGGGCAAGGGAAATCTGGCAGCAAGTACCGCGGCACAGCATTCTTTCTTGCCTCTGATACAGTAACTTTCAGAAAGATATAAAAATGAATCAAAGAGGAGAAATGTCTTAAATTCAGCCTTGACCCAACTGTTGAACTTGAAACAGGACCAGTTTTATAACACGGTAATGTTGGTAGGATAAGACAGTATGATATGACATTATCCACAAGGCACAGGAAACTTCCCTGCTTAAACTACTAACCTTTTCACAGATGCTTCATTAGTAACCCATGCCATTGAACTACTAAATGTCTCTTTATCCTTACAGTTTTCTTAAAGCACCATTATGGAAGGGCACACATGTGAAACATGGGTTCCTTTGACTTAAGTTTATGTGGCACTTCTCTCTCGAGTACTAGGGTTATGAGATCATGGCAATAGAAAGGAAATAGTAAGAAGGGATAGTTAAAGGTCAGAAAATGATGGCTAAATCACAGTAAATCCATTTCTATAAAGTTTTTCCTAGAGGTAGCCCTATATTAGACAGCAGATGGTTAAAATTCTTGCCATTCCACAATACAACCACCAAGGACAGGAGAAGGCAATCAGGCATCCAGCAAACAGGCTCCTCTCAGAAATACCAACAGAGCACCAACCATTCCAGCCATTTCCATAAAATTACACCTGAATGGAACAGCCACCTGGATGGTTTCCGTCCATAGTAATTCTAAGTGCATGTTTTATGTCTTCTCTGAGAGCACTGTAATAACAAGGTGACAATCTGAATGCAAGTGAAAAGTAGCAAATTAGTCCAACCCAGAAGAATAGGTGTTTTGAAACTAATATTAGGATAGCTGTCTTAAAGGAGGCAACAATTTGAAGGTCTAAGTCCCAAAGAGTAAAAGATAGCCTGTATAATGGAAAGACTGTGAAATAATTGCACATGACCACAAAAGTTTTCACGGCATAAAAAAAATTTGTTCCTTCACTTTTTCCCTTGCTCACACCATGTGTCAGTGAAAGATTATTTTCACCATTATTTCTGTAGCCTTGTTCATTATCCACATGCTTTATCGACATTAATTAGTTAACTGTATGATCCCTGCCAGAGAGGTCAGTGTGATTAACCTCAAGGCAGAGCCAGAGTGCCCAAGGTTAAGTGATTTATCCTTTCCTCCAAGGAGATCAGTGGAGGACAAGATCTCAACTCTAGACTTCTGTCTAAAGCTGTTCCTATTCTGGCTGACATATGTAACAATGAAAACAGTTTTCTTCCCTAGTATGAGGGATTTCAGAAAAAGCCGGAAATTATACATACTTATTGGTAAAAAATGAAATGTTTCCTTGGTGAGATTCTCTGTTCATTTAGAATGAGTACACTTGGATAAACTTTCTAATGTGTGGCCAGTGGAGGAATTTCAGGTTAGAGATCATGTATCTTTCTACAACAGTTCCTACAGTACTTTCAGTATTTATTGAGATCCCATTATGCCACCACAGGAATTTACTAGGCTGCAGGGATACTGATGTGAATTTGAGAGCCAAGGTCTGGTGCTCAGGAAGCTTCCTTTTTAGTTGGGTGACACCAGCAATAAAAACATTAAAGAAACAAGAATGTCAAATAGTGGTAAGAACAAAGAGAGAATTAACACACTTGTAACTGTGCCTGAGTGATTTTTGGATGGATCATTAGGGAACGTGTCTCTGGGAAGGTGGCATTAAGAATGAATGACAAGAAGGAGCTAGCTAGCCATGGGAAGAGAAAACCACAGAGCATTCCAGAAAGACATAAAAGCTAAAGGAAAAGTCTGAAAGTAGAAATGAACTAAGCATGACCAGGGACCTGAAAGCAATTCAGTGTGTCTGGAGTTTCTTCCAGGTGCCTTGCAAAACCCTTGGAGAGCTTCAGTGGTGATGTGACAAAATCTTACTCCTATTTGCAAAACATTACTTTGGTTGTTGGGGAAAGAGCAGAAGAAGGGAAGCCAGTTAGCAAGCTATTGCAGTGGTTCAGGTGACACTTTGATGTGGACCCCAGCTCGTGGGGTCCACGTCATTATGGGTGAAAATGAGACATTCACAGATTACCGAATCCGGTGGAGGAAAAGTGATGGCATGGCTTTTCTCTCAAGGGGAGCAAAAGCCTTAGCCCTCACTCCAATGACCTTTTATTGTCTTATTGGGCACATTACCAGAAGGTCCTCATTAACTATGCACAGGATCACTTTAGGTGGTTGCCTTTTACAGAAAACAAAGGAGAAGATGCTGGTAATCACATCACAGAAGAAGGATAGTTGCAAATGAAAAGGCAAAAGTAGTTGGACCGGTTACACTCATTCTTGGAAGGATTAGCATGGTTTTGGGAAGTTGCTTTGCAGTAAATGTCCTCAATTCAGGGTGAGGGAGTTTTCGCAAAAAGCAAGACTCATAGTGGCCTAGGCACATTGCAGGCCTGATTCCTCACGGGAAAACCTATCTGTGGGCATGGGTCCTGTGCATCTCCAAGTGGGAGCTGGGCCCACGCCATGCAGAGCGGTCTCCCACAACACATGACAGTGACCTGAACTAGAATGGTTGCAGTAGAGATGAAGAGTTAATTGGATGGATTTATATAAGTTTTCATGGTAATATTGACAGGATTTGCTAATAGATATGGACAAATATATATGAAAATATAGACAGTGTAGAATTAAAGACAACTGCTATATCTTCAGTTTGAAAAATGGAAGAGAATTACTAGTAAGTGTTTGAAATCTAAGGCTTGTCACAATGCATTGTAACTTAGGGAATGCATAGCACCAGAAAAATAAAATATCAGGAGCTTCTAACATAGTGTTACAGGGTGCAGCCAAGAGGGAGGACCCCAAATAGGCATTTGAAATGGGGTCCAGAACTCAAGGTGTCCAGGAGATTTTGAGGTGTCTTCACCCCTTCCCCCACAGGCATGAGTTGGGGGAGGGGACACGCAGAGCGAGAACATGCAGGGCAGCTTTGCAGCTAGTCCATGGCATGGTCATTTAGCATACCTATAGCCTTTGGCTGGTCACTTGGATATGCTAAATAGCTATGGCCATGCTCAAGGCCAGGGGGATGGAATGGGACCTGGTAGGCAGGTCCCCTGAGTTACAGTGCCTGTGTAGGAGCTGGGAGAAAATTGGCTCCATGGCATGGGGAGACACCTGCCCAGACCCACGATGGTGACCAGAAAAGCTGGAGAAGACAGCAGATTGAGGGCAAGTGTGCCCAAGTGTAGGAGGAGTCGGAAATGGGGCTGCAGAAGAAGATTGGCGCGGGGGATTTAAACACGGACACGGCAGCCATTGAGAGAGAAACCACGCGGCCTTGACGGAGTGGAGACTCCTGCAGCCCTGAGAGAGGGAGAACCATGTGGCAGCCCTGGAGGAGAGAACCATGCAGTTTTGGCAGAGTGGGGACTCTCCCTTCCTGCAGCCCTGAGAGACAGGACATGCCTGGCAGAGTGGGGACCCCTGCAGCTTTAGAAGGGGGAACCACCACCTGGTTTTAGCAGAGATCCTTGGTGACTCAGCCGAGGGTGCCAGGAATCCAGGGAGGTCTCCCAGTCGAGATGGAGTTCTAACTGGAAAGAACCAGAAGACTACCTAAGCCATGGACTTCTATTTCCTTTCCTGAGATACGGTACTCTGGACTGGGCAAAGGGGGAAGGAAGGAAGGACTGTGTGTTTGTGGGTGTTTTTAGGGACTTTAGGATTTTTTTGATAAAGACATTAGGTCACTACTTTAAGTTAGTATAGCATTAAATAAACATTTTCTTTCCTTTTCATGAATCTCTGGCATTGAGAGACGTCTTTCCTAGGGCGGCGGACATAACAGACCAGGGCCTTCTTTTAATAATAGTATATCGTCCCAGGCCCCCCCCCTTGTGTGTTCTGTAACAATAGTCTAGGATGTCAGCAAAGGCTTCTTTAGGGAGGGACATGTAAACTAAGATATGAAGGGATTAGCTGGAATGGTGCTGTGACAATCACTGGGATATAAAGCCATAGTTCATATCATCATCACACCACAATTTACTGACTACAGCCATTCCGTCTCCTTCAGCTTCTGGAGAGGGAGCATTTTGATTGTTGGGAATAAGGAAATTAAGAACTGAATTTCCTCTAATAGACAAGAACCACATTGTAGCTAAAAGGAAATGATAAGGGAGACACAGGGCAGTTAAGCAAACATCCTGTGTCTAGCAGACGCTCTCCCCTGAGTAGGCTAGATAAGTAGTGCTTTGTAGTTTTTAATGAGAAAATAGAAAACTAGCTAGCTAGAGCCAGGAGATTACTAGGTTAATGAACAAACAGCCTGCCTTCCCGCCTTATGCAAAAATGCTTGGTTTGAAATTCCCGCGCGGTCTCTGTAAGCGAATTGCTAACTGCCACGTCTGCTTCTGTATAACGCTTGCTTGCCCGCCCCTATATAAGAAAGTAGTTGTACGCGCTCGCGGCGGCTCTCGTTTGCAGCTCCTTGTGGGCACTGGACACTTTGAGAGTTCGCCCCTGCGCAGGTTAAACTTGGCCAATAAAATAACATCTTTGAACCCCTGAAAGTCTCCGATATTGGTTCTTGCGTGTGCTGGATGCTACATTGATCAAGTGATTGTCCTTCGGGCAGGTGTCCAGCTCTCAGCCATTCACTTGTGGGTGGGGGAGTGAGCATGTCACGGAGCCTGTAGTTCCCTGGACTGAGAGCGAGACTGTTATGCTAGAAGAGAAGTTGAGTATGACAGCACATTGACTTATGTGTCTAATATAATCCTCCATTCACCTTTGCATTCCCAGAGCTTAACAGACTACTACCAGGCATATAGGAAACTTTCAATGTCAAGTGATTCAATGAATAGAGGCGATTAAAGAGACTGGAGGCAATCTGGGGCTTCTCGTCAGTAGTGAGGAAATGTTTCCCAAAGCAACTACAGCCATCTTCCAAATATTCTACTCCCCCAACTCCATAATCTTTGGAACTGTCTCTCACTACCAGACAGGAACAATATTAGGTTGTAAATAATTTGGTTATTGTTGACACCAGAAATTGTTCATATATGAATCCAGTGCTTCTGAAACTTTATAGAATCTAAGAATCACGTGGGCCATATACAAGTATGTTAAGATACAAATTCCTAGATCTCACCCATGTCAAGACAGCCAAAGTAGAACCTAATCATATAAAATTTGATATAATCTAGCAATTCCATTTTGGGGTGTATATCCAAAATTGAAAGTAGAATCTTGAAAACTTACTTGTACATCTCTGTTCGTAGCAGCATTATTCACAAAAGCCAAAAGGTGGAAGAAACTCAAATGTCCATTAAAGATAAATGGATAAAGCTAAATGTCGTATATACTTGCAAAATATAGAAAGGATATTATTCAGCCTTAGAAAGGAAGAAAATTCTGACCTAAATCACAACAAGGATAAAGACCTTGAGGACATTATGCTAATCAGCTGGTCACAGAATGGCAAACAGTGTATGACTCAATGAACAATTACTTGAGGTCTCTAGAGTAGTCAAATTCAAGACACAGAACGTAGAATGGTGGTAGCCAGGGGTGGGGTTAGCAAGAAATTAAAAGTTGCTGTTCATGGGTATAGAGATTCAGTTTCAAAAATTGAAAAAGTTCTGTAGATGGGTTACACAACGCTAAGTATATTTAATGGTACTGAACTGTACACTTAAAATGGTAAGTATGGTAAATTTTATGTTATGTGTATTTTACCACAATTAAAAATAAAACAATATCCCAAGTGATTAAGATGCAAATGAGGGAATTTACTTTGAGAAACACCACGCTATAGTCAGTCTCTTCCCCAGTCCAGCCTATTGCATATCTAAATAGTCTCATGGATCATTGTCACTGACTTCATTTGGACTTCATCACTTATCTTTTGGATTCCAACAGCCACACACCTATTTTTTGGCTCCAGTCTCATTCCTGTCCCAATCAATGTCCCAACTTTAAAATTATATTCCCCAAACAATGATTTCTGTTTAATAAAGATGGATGATGATTCTGATAGAAGAGCAGAATAGAATGAGTAAACAAAAAACTGCGGAAAATTGTCAAGCGACTACAAAAAGTAGCAGAATTTAGTGTGCTCATATTGGAATGAGAGATTTGAATTTTATCTTTTCTATATTTTAATCTCCTCAGACTTGAAGTCCGCTGTTTAACGTGACCTACAAAGTAATTCTACTTATCCGCTTCACCTTCTGTACTGAAATACAAATGCCGGTGCCTCTCACAAACATGCTTCATGTCCTCTACTCACCTAACTCACACTTTCAGTCCCCTGTTTCATGTGACATGATACCCCACCCCCCCAAAAAAGGAAGTCAAATATGAGAAGAGTCAGGAAGCCTGGTTTCAGTCCAGTCTTCCCCACAAACTAGCTGTGAGAATATAAGCGATTTTCTTAATTTTTCTGGGATCCATGTTTTCCTTCTATAAAGAGAGAGAACTAACTTAGACCAGCAGCTTTCAAACATGACTACCCACAATCAAAAAGAGGTTTTGCATAACAAAGAAGTTTCATAAAACACCTTTAGTGCATGTGATGAACTCTGACACTTTAATTTCCAATTTGTTCTATCCCATATTGTTTCTTAAAAAAAAATCATGGGGGTCCTTGCTGGGTAGTTCAGTTGGTTAAGTGTCATCCCAATGCTCCAAGATCGTGGGTTCAATCCCTGGTCAGGGCACATACAAGAATCAGCCAATGAACTGAATGTATAAATAAATGGAACAGCAGATTGATGTTTCTCTCTCCCCTTTTTCCTTTCCCTCTCCCCCTTACCCCCTTCCCGCCTCCTCTCTTTCTAAAATCAGTAAATACAATTTTTTAAAAATGCTGGTCACAACCCCCTAAGTTGCTTTCACAGCACTCTACTAAGTTATAGCTAAACTTGAAAACCACTAACATAGGTGACATTTCTGGTCTGCTCCAGCCCTAATGCTCTGTGGTAATGAATAAATATGGAACTTCTCTTGCATGTTTGTGTTATTACTGTTATAGATAAATGCTTGGGGAGGAGGTAGGTTGCTAAAGTGCCCTAGCAACTCTGATAAAGTAGCATAGGTTCGTATTAAAATTAATATAAAAATTTATTCATATTAATTAGGAATATTAAAATTTTATAAATTAATAATCCATGCATTAAAAAATGTATTTAAAGATAATACAACCCAATAGAAAAGAAACTGTAGCCCTGGCTGGCATAGCTCAGTGGATTGAGCGCGGGCTGTGAACCAAAGCATCACAGGTTCGATTCCCAGTCAGTGTACATGCCTGGGTTGCAGGCCATGACCCCAGCAACAGCACATTGATGTATCTCTCTCTCTATCTCCCTCCCTTCTCTCTCTAAGAATAAATAAATAAAATCTTAAGAAAAAGAAACAACCTAAAATAAAACTGTGCTTAAAAAAAAAAGAAAAAAAGAGAAATTGTATTCCTTTTCTCATTTTGCTACTGAGCTGAGAATGAAGTACATCTCAAATATTTTTCCCATGAAGAAGAGGAGATACCATGATCGAAGTGATGTCCCCTCCTATCTTGGTTAAATCACTGGTTCCCAAACCTGACTTGACTTGACTATCACCTGAAGAAGTAAAACAAACATCTGCCCACATTCTAGAAGTATTAATTCAGAATATGAAAGGGAAGAACTGAATCACCGATATTTTTCATCTCTCCAGTAGAGGACTGTGAACAATTAGACTAGTTGCTGCAACATGAAAGTTACCACCCTGTGGGTATCTGGTTTCGTGAGTGGCAGAAAAGAACTAGGCCACTGTTGATTTAGCTTTCTGCTTTAATTCTCTTGCCCCTCCCTTCTTTCCTGTTCTGGACTGAATGTTTATATCTCCTCCAAAATTTATATGCTGACGCCCTAACCTGCAATGTGATGGTATATGGAGGCGGGGGCCTTTGGCCGGTACTTAGGTTTAGATAAGCTCCATAGGGTGGAGGCCAGGTGATCAGGTCAATGCCCTTGTAAGAAGGAAAAGAGACTGAAGCTAGAGTCAGTGGGCAGGTGAGAGCCGGGAAGAGAGCCCTCCCCGGACCCCATCCTGTGGGCAGCCGACTTCCAGCCTCCAGAACTAGGAGGATTGAATTTCGTTGGTTCTAGCCATTCGTCTGTGGTGTTTTGTGTTGCAGACCGGGTTCACTTAGATACTCCCCTGTGCCTCACACCTTAATCTTCTCCCTTATCTTCATAATCCGTAGTTGAGAACTGCTATCCAATGAAGTTTCTGAGTGCAAAGGCAGATGAGAAAGGTGACTCTGTCAAGAGTTGATCTAGTTCTGTCAACTCACTGGGTGGGGTAGACTTGTGAACAGCTTGTAGGGGTGTGGGTGTCTCTTTGAAGAACTGATAGCAGAAAGTGGGGGAGGAGGAGGAGTAATAGCCACGTCTCATCACACAGGTAGTGTAGTGAAAGGCGAGCTAAAAATATAGGGACTTCAGCAAACAAACAAGCAGACAAAAATAGCGATGGGCTCAAAAACCAAAGGGAATTAGAAGTTACAATTTGACTTTAACATCAAAAAAACCTAACTCTGGGATAAATTAGACATTTTTAAAAAACCGTTGGAGGGGGACTATGGAGAGGAGGGGAAAAATATACCAAATAATTAAACAAAAAACTTTAACAGACGTTGAAGGGTTATGTTGTTTTTGCTGTTTTGCTCTGTAGATGTGATTTTGTTATGGTGATTAACTTTTCTTAATAATCACATTAATTGAATTTTGAGACACAGGAGGGTTTTTTTAAATTCATGAATTCTCTTTTCAGATGAAAGCTGCTAGCTTTTATGTGCTTCCTTACCGCCACCTGGTGCCTGTTAATATATTGTAAGAGAAAGACAACAGGGTACTACTTAACCAATGTAAGATCAAAGCTAGCAGCTAGCTAATCAGTTTATTAACGAACAACTTGGATGTAGCTCGTTGAGTTGCAAATAAAATTGGGAGCATCTTCATTCACTAACATGGCTTTCTCTAGTTTTCAAAAACTGGAAAAAGGGTTTCCTTTTGTTTTAAGATTAAGATTTTTATGATGTTAAAACATAGTTATATTTTATTATATTTTAATTACCTTACTTGGCAAAAAGGAAGAAGATGGGACAGGTGATCAGCCTTTCTGGAGAAGGCGAAGCCAGCTGTTCAGAGACCCCCAGACACTGTCTCTTACGTTTGTCCCTCCCCACCGAGAGGAGGGAGTGGGCTCGTGCTCCGTTGGTTCAAACTGTGGACAGTCAGTACATCAGAAGTAAACACTCTTTAATGGCAGTGATGGATAATTACAGTAGCTGCTCCTCGAATGGTGATAAAAATGCCATGAAGGGCTTATGGTAAAGCAAGAATCAGGCCTCATTCTCAATTGTGGCAGGTTCCGACCAGCCAGAAAGCCTCACGAGGCAGCCTGTGTCCAGGCAGATAGACACAGATGCTTCATGAGAAAAAGGGTTAGGGAAATGCCACCCTGAAACGTGCTGCGCCCGTTTCTGCCCTGGGTAGGTTGCTCATATGTACTAGTTTCCATACCATTGGGTAAATGCATTGGATTTTATAGCACATGCGTGTGTGCATGTTAGCACACATGTCCTCACATTCTCTTCCTATTAGTCCCAAAACACCAACCTGATAGTTCTGTTTTACTACCTCCCCCACATTCCCATCTTTGTTATTGTTGACATTTTACCGGACTATAAAATCCACATGTCTAGAAACCATTGATAAAATGATGAAAATAGCAGGATATAAAAAGAATGAGCTGTTTTGGAGCCTTGTTCCCTTTGGTCTCTTACCAATATGAGTGCAATCTGTTAATTATGAAACACAGACGATAGGCCAGCAGATCCTGCTGAAAAGCCAGTTTGGGAAACAGCGTGGCTGGTAAGGGAGGTTGGTTCATGTGAAGACTGGGGAGGGAACATTACCGGTACTTGAAGTTGGAAAGAGAGGCTAACATGGGAAACCAAGACTGAGCCTGATTCAGTTTTGCTGAGAAACAGGTGTGTACATTGCCTTTTACTGAGCAATGATCTGTGAGAATGGGTTTATGGACACACTTCTTCAGCAAGAGACAAATGCTGGAAAGGTAAACCTTAGCAAAGGCATAAGTCACTGATTGGGCTCCCACTTTTCTTACCTCTCAGGTTTTATGTAATTGTGGCATCAATGGCTAGGTGTTTTTTCTCTTCTTCACACCTTTTTTCTTTATTTTTCTCTCCCCACCATGTTGAAGATTTATTGATTATAGTGTTTTTTCATTATTGTTTTTTTATATTTTTAAAATTACACTTGGCATATAATATTATATTAATTTCAGGTGTACACCCTAGTGCTTAAACATTCTATAACTAAGTGATCATCCCAATAAGTCTAGTGTCCATCTGACACCATGCATAGTTATTATAATATTATTGACTATATTCCCTATGTTGTACTTTATATCCCCATGACTATAGTTTTCAATTAGTCAACATTTAATATTATTTTGTCTTAGTTTCAGCTGCACAGCATAGTGGTTAGACAATCATATACTTACAAAGCTCATACCCCTACTTAATCAAAATGATAGTAAAGGCTAAGGAGAAAAAAATAAGAAAAACATTTTATCAAACTCTAAATATTTGCCAAGCCATTAAAATAAATACATATTAAAGTTCTTAGACATGAATAATTCTTAAAGCAGAGCCTGATTATTCAAGAGATGCTAACTCTTCCCTCTTTGAATACTTCAAGTATCTATTATTGGCAGAATTCTGACAGCCTCCAAAGCTCTAGCAAAGCTCGCTAAATTGGTGTAATTGAGGAGGAGCCTCATTAACTTAACTAGATCAGAGAGAGTGTCTCTGCCAAAAAATTAACCTCTGTAGCATGGAAATAGGTCCTCTACTTGTAGCTGTCATTCTCCCAGATCACTGGAGTCAGAATGTCACTTGCTTTTTCCTCCACCCACGAAGACTGAGACTCTTGCAGCTTATAGAATGATCTTGCATTTACAGTATTTGGATAATTTTAGTGTCCGTGTACATATTTCCCCAATTATAATCTACACTGTCCCAAGTAGAGCTTTTGACGGATGGATTTTATAGAAATTATCTGTCTCTAAAAATCTGACTTTTACCACTAATGCTAAAGTGCAATCAGTAACATTTATTTTAGGTCTTCAAAATGAGTAGTTACTGCTATTTGGATAAAACAGAGAGGCAAGTTGCTAACTTACTCTTTCAAAGGGGACTTATTTTTTTGTGCTACTGATTCATACAGTGATTGGAAAGAGAAATATAGCATGCAAGAAAAGCTATAATTGTACTTTCTTATTTGGGAATCTTTGGAGAGTGGGGAATTGTACAGCATTTGATTCTTTATTAATACTTATAAAGGGAATATGTCAAATTTGAATACTTTTGTTCACTTCCATCAAATTGGATTCTCATTGCTTTTTTTTTTCACCAGCACTGGCTTTAAAAGCCTACGTTATATTTATAAAATGGGCAGTTAAGTGTTTTACTGATGAGAAAATTTTAAGTTGAAATGAAGATATGTTACTAATAATTATAGAATGATTGCACTGGAAGGCAGTTTAGAGAAAATGTAATCAAATGCTCATTCTGACTCCTCATTTTATTGTTTCACAGATGAGGAAATTGAGTCCCAATGAATTGTTTAATTCCACAGAACTGATCAGTAGGCACAAGCATGGCCTTCTTTTTTAAAGAAGCCAGTAATACACATTGCCTTAGATGGCTTGTATATGCTTTCATGCTACAAAAGCATAGTTTATTTTTAGCCTATCAAAAATGGGTATACTCAGTATATGTCTGGGGTTTAATAAGTACTGTTTGCTAAGGTCTTATGATTACAACATTCGTCATAAATAAAATGGATAGTAAATGAAGCCATTTACATTATTGAGTTCCTTATAGACATTAATACTAGAAATGAAACCAATATTTAAAAATTATTATTGAATTGATTTAATGTTGCTAAGTAGCTTTTTAATAAGTAATTGACACTTGAGATGGAATTATATTTTTATAAGCAGGAATTATTGCAGAAATACACAGGAGCCTTCACAACCAAAGAGAAGACCTCTCAGACTTGAATCCAAGAGGCCAGTCAAAGGCAGAGCGAAGCACTTATGGTGACCTGCCTCTTTTTGAGAAGAGAAATACCCTAACCCCTAGCTCACTCCTTGCAAGAGAAATGTTGTATCTGTGTCATTCTTGAACAAACTGCTTCTTTCTGTAGCTTCAGGATTTATTACCCTGGGAATGGCCCTTGAGAACTATCGCAGCATTTATTATGTGGCCTTATTCCTAAAAGTTTCAGATCCCCTACACTTCATCACGTAGCATGATTTGGTGTGTGTTTTCCTATAGATAAAATAGACTTTACTAGCTTGTATTAATATAACAGAGTTGAGATGAATTCTGGCCTTTTGTTTTAGAAATAAAATTTCCCCTTAGAGGACAGAGAAATAAATTCAGAGAAAAGTCATAGTAGTGTTCAAAAGCACAATATATAAACTGTAGAACATGGTATGTATAGTCGACAGCAATGTACTATACACTGAAATATTTCTTGAGAGTTGATCTCATGTTATATGTTCCTCCCACCATCAAATAAAATTCAAATAAAGGAAAAAAAGAAACATTCTTTAAAATTGCTCCAACAAGTTAACAGCATACACCAAATGAAAACCCCTTCATATTTTCCCTTTCCTTCCTCTCTTCCTGGAGCTGTCTCTGGTGTATTGCAAACCAAGTTGCTTGCGAATGTTCCCTCCAGCTTCTATGCTTAGAAAAATCTCTGTCTCAAGAGCAGGGAGAAGGTCCAAGATGCCTTCCTACAAGCAACTGAGACGTTATTTTCTCATAGAGCACACATTAACACCTTGCTGTATTTAGATCTGCCAAGTCCAATTTCATCAAGTAAGGCCATAGACTCCCCATCACCAACAGTGTTCCATAAGAAAAATTAGAGCATACCCTTTTTCTCAAGAGAGACGCTTGCTGAATTAATTGAGCCCAAACCAGATAAGATGCATTTGGTTTACCTGGAATGACCTGAGTTTCCTTACCTGACATGGAACAACCAGAAGACTGAGTTACAGTCATTTGGTTGGTCAATATCAGTCTGTATCTGAAGTTATGGTCACTTTCAGTGAAAGATAAATTCCAAGGAAAATTCTTACATAAGAGATTTTTTTAAATTTGTAAAAAATGTTTAATAGTATTGAGGATACCTTTGGAGAATATATGTCATAGGAATGACCCTAATGATTTCTTTTTTTCCTAAAAAAGTCTAATTATCCTAAAAATTAAATTAAAATTAATAAGACCTTAACATTTACTTTCATGGGTTGGGTTTTGTGTTTTCAGGTACTTGAGTTCTCCTGTCTGCCATTAAATTTTAGCTCACAATTGCATAGTGTTAAATACCATTTCTAATGATTGAGTAAAAAGAAAAGGAAATTAGAGGTCAGTGTGAAAAAATGTAAACTGTATGATGAAACAGTTTAGTTTTTCTTAAAAATTCTCGGATGGATTTGTGTATTTGATCAATTCAAGGCTGTTACATGTTCTACAAATATTGTCTGAGTGTTCATGCCTGGCAGTGTTCTAGGCTCTGAGACTGCAGCAGGGATCCAAATGGACATTATGCCTTCCTTCATGCACTGTGCATACACTGGAACAGGAGTGAATGTGAGCATCAAGTTAATAATAATCAGATAGCGAGGTGATTAATACTACATAATTCAAAACACAGGTCTGACAGAGAGGCCCCTAGGTGGAAACAGTTATGTATATCCAGAAACGGAAAGCACAGATTTAACAAAATAGTGAAGTTGAGGGAGAAAGATATAAAATGAAGTATAAAAGGCTTCCATTGCACAGAAGGATTTTGGTTTTCATCCTGAATGTAACAGGAAGTCATAAAAGGGATTTTACAGAGCAGAGAAACTCAGTCCTGTCTGTGTGTTTTAAAATGTACATCGTTTTATCCAGGTCTGCATTGCCTCTGTGGGCTCTAGGCACCCATGCCTTTGTGGATCCCTTGCTCCATGTTATAGATATACTTTATTTTACATCAATAAAATACATATATATGTATGTATTTATAGGCTTTATGTAATCACTGTTGGCATAAATATGAATATAATTTAGGATGGACTATATTTGTTTTTTCTTTTTTTTCTAAAATCCAGGGTAGACTATATTTGTTTATCTGTATATATACATATATATAAATAATATATCCTTGTGTTGGTATAGAGATGAATACAATCTAAGCTGCACTATATTTGTTTTTTTATCTCTGATATTAAAACATTTTCATGAGCCCCTAAAATTATCATGTCCTCAGGGCCCTGTGTCTGCTGTACCCAATCCACAAGGCAGCCCTGGTCTTATCAGGAGAGAACAGAGTTTAGTCCAGGTGAACTAGAAAGCTATCCCATGACAACTGGCAAGAGAAGGTGGCAGACACAGGCAAGAAAAATCAATAATACATTAATTTAGTGTTTAACTAAAAAAAATATAACATCAACTCAAACACTTTAAAATATATATCAAGAAACGTAAGCCAATATTTGCTGCTAAAGCAAAACAAACAAACAAAGAAACAAAATTTCACTGTTGTGTGTTTAAAAGGTAACAGGAGGGAAAAGATAAAATGATGAGGAAGCTCAGAAAGGTGCGTAGGGTGGAAAAGATGACATGCTTACTCTTTCAAAAAAAGAGGTTCTCCAGCTATACCCTGCGCAATTGAGAATTCAATTGCGCAGGGTGTAGCCCAGAGGAGGGTAAAAGGCAGGACAGTGGAAGGAGAGGAGGGAGAAACACATGGGAAACAGAACAGGAGAGGGTGAGGGATATTGAGTGGGAACAGGTGTGCAAGTCCTTTGAAAGGTAAGCATGCTGGGCAAACCTAGGAAGCGTAATAAGAACCCAGGGAAAAAGTTCCTCAGGAGCCTGGAGCCAATATATTAAAAATCTTCTAACGATTACCCATAGATAGTCCTTCAGAAGAAACCAACAGAATGTGGGCCATCATCGAGATAGTCATGTTAGGGTGGAGCTTGAAAAAGTAGCATGGGTAGGGTGGTAGACCCCAACTTTGCAGAAGGGTGGGTTAGCAGGAAGCCAGAAGGAGTTTTTAGCTGGAATCACATGTGTGCTTGCTGGAGAAGCTACTCATGGTGGGGAGTGGGGTTTTTTTCCTGTTTTTTTTTTTTTTTTTTTTCTCTAAGTCCTCTGCAATGTTATGTGAAAAACATTCCAAAGAATGTTTTATAAGAAAAAAAGTCAAAGTATTCTCACAGCCACTCTCTTCTTCCCTCTCAAGAGAGTTTGGTGACCTCTGTGCTCTGTTGGGAGAGTACCTTTTTATGCCCTGTCCTTCTTGGAATAGGAGTGACCCCCTGTGAGCACAGCAGGAGATGTGGCTGGCTGCGGTGGGGGCCCTTTCGTCTCTTGACACCTCTGTCTCTACTCTGCAACTGTGGTTCTTCTGATGTGGCAAGTGGGCCAGGCCATAGTGCCCAGGGATTCAGTCTACCACTAAGCTAGCTGTGGTTAACACATACAACCATTTAACTTTAAATAAAGATTATTTTTGATAGTCAGAGTGGGCTTCCACCAATCAGTTGGGGGAACAACAAAGCAAAAAATGAAGCTTCCCTGAGGAAAAAAAAATTCTGCTTTAAGATTGAGATGCCAAGTCTTGCCTAAGACTTTCCATCCTGTCGGCCTGCCCTATAATGTTCAAACTTGCCATTCCCTACGATTCTGCAAACCGGTTCCTTGAAATAAATGTTTTAACGTACACATCCTAGTGATGCCATTTTCCTGGAGAATCCTGCCTGATACAGATCTTGGTACTGGGGATGGTTTTAGAGGAACAAAATCTCAAGGATGAGTTTTCTGAGTTGGTTCCGGGGATTTGGGAATTGGTTCCCTAAGCTAATCGGATTGAAAGGCACTAGAGTTAAGCAGGGTGCTGCTAGTCCACAGAATGAGGTGTGCATAAAGGTAATGCAAAATGCCACCGCTGCACACCACTAATCAGGTGTCTATAAAAGGTGAGGTTCTGGGTGGCCATGTATTGGGTATCTTAGCATGTTTTTGTCGAACTAATCAATATAATAATGAAGGTGACTCATTGCTCCTAATTGTGCTGGAGGAAGGGGGAAAGAATAAGTTCAGTGCTTCAAATTCCCAGCTCATTTGCAGCATAAATGACCTGAAAGGTTCAGTGTATGACCTGAAATGTTCAATGTGTGCCCTGAAAGGAATTCTTACCTCCTGTAGCTAAGGGGCTGAGATTTCTGAAAACCAAACCCAAAGACCCATCCTACAAGTGGCTAAATTATAACACATATTGAACTCCTAATCTTGCAAGGTGTAGCTGGAGAACCTTTTTTGTTTTTTGGAAAGAATCAGCTTGTTGTCAGTGAATTCAACCAACCATCTCAACAGAAACCAAGAATAAAAATAGGCTTGTCCAGGGATGATTTCTGGAAGGCTCTCGTCTGATGGCTTCTATCCCATTCACTGCATAAAAAAATGAACACGGTTTTTGAGAATTTTATATCAGCAAAATCACTGCCAGTCTGGACTGAAAGGTGCCCACACTCAGAAGGCACACTGGGAAGAAGAACATATGATGCGAGTCAGAGGTCGGGGTGATGCAGCGACAAACTGGGAACACCAGGGGTTGCTGGTAGCCGCCAGTGGCCAGGAAAGGACAAGGAAAGATTCTTCCCAAGAGCCTTCAGAGGGAGCATGACCCTGCAGATGCCTAAATGTCAGACTTTCAGCCTCCAGAACTGTGACAAAATAAATTTTTGTTGTTTTAATCCAGACTATGGTCTTTTGTTTGAGCTGCCCAAGGAAACCATTTTAGCAACCATAGCTATCGAGTAACGTGCTTGTATTGTTATCCCCATTGTGGGGGGAAACTCAGAAATACATAGAACTTATTCTTTTTGGAGTATTTTGGACTTCAGAGGGGATATGGTTGAAGAAAAGGCTTAAACTTTACTCACATTTTCTCAAATTTGCCAAGACTCATAATGAAGCCTGGTGTATCAAAAGACTGATTTGTATAAACATGGCCTGAAAAGATAGATACCAGCTTTCTTTCTCTTGACTCCAGTAGTATTACTATTATTAATTATCGCCAAGGGAATAGACAGAACTCGTAGAGAAAAGGTTTAGGAGAGGAAGTGAGGAAGGTTTTTATAAATGACCTTAATAGTCTAGAGACAGAGTATTTATCCAGATACACGATACAGAACAACATTTCAGCATGCCCAGCACATGAGCAAATGTAGATCAGGCCCCTGGGGAATAGAAACCACTGCGACAGATGTGCAGCCCTGATGTCCACACCCATCAAGCTGGAGGACAGCCTGGTGGAGGCAGCAGGGTTCTCAGTCAGTGGTGTGGCTCTCTTCAACTTAGGCCACCACAGTTTTTGTCTTACTGGGTTGTGATGATACTGTTTCAGAGACACCTTTCATATGGAAAGCTGAGCTGAGCAAGCTCTGTACCGTGAATTAGAGCTATCTAAAGCTACATGTTTCAAAGAAAGGGCTCTTTTTTACCGTAATGTGATCAAGTATGAATGAGCTTGGTAAAGGCAATGAACAGTTCCAAAGAAAACAGCGCAGTGATGATGTGTTTAAATAGGTCCAAGATAACAGAGAGAGAATTGTTGGCTTTTTGTAAGATGTCATAACGAAGTACTATTTATGTTGTAATTAAACCTAATCTTTCAGATTATTTCAGGAGACTACCAATAAGTTAGCATACGCTGCTAAAATTTGTAAGATTTCAAAAATGTTGAGAGCTACTTCAATAAGATCTTTGAACATACTTTCAGACTCATGGTGTGAAGTACCACCAACCCTGGTTAGCTATGCTGTCAAATTGTCATTGATTGAAAACATGCAATTAGAGGTGGGAGGACGAAAAGGCACAGCCACACTAACAGCTGACAGCCTGGCAATAGGGAAGTAGGCATCTAAACCACTGTTTAGCTACCCAGTAGAAAGCTAATTTGTAGTAATAATAGCAACTCTTGGGTGTTTCTCTAGTGCCTTGAGTCTAAATGGTGTTCCCACTGAGATTCAGCCATGTGTGGGCGTACCAGAGGGGCTCGGGAAGCACACACAGGTGATCTATTTGAAAGAACAACCTTAAAACACCCTGGAGAAAAGATAATTTGGGGAACTCCATAGTGTCTGTTCCTTGTATTATCCTTTAGCCAAGTCGCCACTCATCTATTCCAAGGAACAATAAGGCTGTAAATAAAAAGTGAGAGACCTGTTTCTGCTTAAAATCTCCAAGTTCTTATAATAAAAGGACTCAAAAGTGTGGGCAAATATCTTCCTCATGTCTAAAATGCAGCTTCAGAGATACAACCCTGCCCTAGAAGGAGCCTGCAGATATCACAGAGAGTGGTACTGGAGTTAGTGTGTCACCCAGGGGAACAGCGCAATGGCCTTCACTTCTTCATTGGTGGCAGAAGCAGTGGCCAATTATGAAGTATCAGTGGGCAATGGTCATTGTAGTGATATCTTACCTCACTACAACAGGGCAGTATGAAAGTTACAGCTGGCAATGCCTGGGGGGCAGGCAGTGGCTGAGTTGCAGAGACTTGGAGTGTCCACATCATCTAAGAGATCAGGGGCAGAAAAAGGCACCATAGAGAATTTGAAAGGAATTACCCCTTTACTCTTAGAACATGGGTCATACCCTTGAGGTACTTGCAGAAATCATTGAGGAAGAAAAATCCTTCAATAACAGATGGGGAATCTAAGTAAAAGTACAAGTATGTATTACTGTTACTGTAACTATTTTTTTCCCTGCACCAGTCTTGGCCCCATCTGGTAGTTCCAGGAAAATATTGACTACATTAAGAAAAAGTGTTAATTATTTGGCGTATGCTATTTAAGACACCAGGTGTTACAGAATACATTTTACAAGTGTTTTCATCAAAATTGTTCAATACTATGCTGCCATAAAAAATAAGGAAGTCTTATCTTTTGCGAGAACATGGATGGGCCTGGAGATGATTATGCTAAGTGAAATAAGCCAGTCAGGAAAAGACAAAATACCATATGATCTCATTTATATGTGGAATCTAATGAACAGAATAAACTAACAAAATAGAAACAGGCGTGGATACATGGAACAGATTGACAGCTGTCAAAGGGAAGGGGGATGGGAGGACTAGATGAAAGAAGTTGAAGGGATGAGCCAAAGAACATAAATGCACAACCCATAGACAGACAAGAGTGTGGTGATGGCCAGGGGGAAGAGTGGGTGGGGGCTTGGTGGAGGTGGACAAACAAGGAGAAATTTGGGGGCATCAGTAATAGTGTCAACAATAAAAATAAAGCTTTTGCACTTGAGATTGTATGCTTGTTATTGTATACTTGATGTAGGGAAATAACAGTGAGTTTCCCTAACAGATTCAGATAAATAAGGTATTGCATAATAATAGAACAAATTCAGTTCAAGATGGATTTAAGAACACGTATTAAGAAATACTCTTGGCTTATTTATTTTTTAAAATATTTTATTTATTTATTTTTAGAGAGGGAAAGGAGGAAGAGAGAGAGAGAGAAACATCAATGTGGGGTTGCTGGGGGTCATGGCCTGCAACCCAGGCATGTACCCTAACTGGGAATCGAACCTGCAACACTTTGGTTCGCAGCCCACGCTCAATCCACTGAGCCATGCCAACCAGGGCTTGAAATACTCTTGGTTTAATTAAGAGCAAAGGGACTTCTATTTTCAATAATTATTTATTAAAGTTGGGCCAGATTTAGTGAATGATACATTTTATTGCTCAATGCCTTTTCAAAATTGTTATTCTTCTTTTCATCCCTGCTATAGACTAGATGTTAAAAATGTATGTTTATGTACATCAACATAAGAAAGGCCATATATGACAAACCAAAAGTCAATGTTATACTCAAGGTGCAGAAAGTAAAAGTATTTCCTTTAAGATCAGGAACAAGACGGATGTCTGCTTTCACCACTCTTACTTAACATAGTACTGGCCATAGCAATCAGACAGAAAAAGAAATAAAAGGCATCCAAATTGAAAAGGAAAAGTAAAACTGCCATTATTTCCTGATGACATGATACTATTTAGAGAGAACCATAAAGATTCTATCAAAAACTACTAACACTGATAAATGAAATCAGCAAAGTAGCAAGATACAAAATAAATATCCAGAAATCAGTTGCATTTTTATACACCAATAATAAACTATCAGAAAGGAAAACTAAAAAAAAATCCCATTTACAAGTTCATAAAAATAAATAAAATTAAAACAAAATACCTAGGAATAAATTTAACTAAAAACATAAAAAACCTATCCTATACTTGGAAAAATTATAAGGCACTGAAGAGTGAAATTGAAGAAGATATAAATAAGTGGAACCATATACCGTGTTCTTATACAGAAAGAACAAACATCATTAAAATGTCCATACTACACAAAACAGTCTATAAATTCAATACAATTCCTATCAAGATACCAATGGCATATTTAACAGGACTGGAGCAAATATTCCAAAAATATATATGGAATCACAAAAAGAAAACCCAAAGAGTATCAGCATTCTTGAGAAAGAACAACAAAGTTGGAGGAATCACCCTACCTGATATCAAACTATACTACAAGACCATAGTAATCAAAGCAGTATAGTACTAGTATAAAAACAGACATATAAATCAACACAGCAGAATAGAGAACACAGAAATAAGCAAAACCTTTATGATCAATTAATTTCTGACAAAGGAGGCAAAAACATACAATGGAGTAAAGATAGGCTATTCAAGAGTATGGAGAAAATTGGACAGATAACATGCAAAAAAAAATGAAGCTAGAGCATCTTTTTACAACACACACAATAAAAACACTCATAATGGATTAAAGACTTAAATATTAGACTCAAAACCATAAAAATCTTAGAAGAAAACATAGGCAGTAAAATATTGGACATTCCTCTTAGCAATATTTTTTTCTGATATATCTCCTTGGGTAAGAGGAACAAAAGAAAAAAAATAAACAAATGGGAGTACATCAAACTAAAAAGTTTTTGCACAGCAAAGGAAGTGATCAACAAAATAAAAAGACAATCCACTGAATGAGAGAACATATTTGCCAATGAAATATCTGATAAGGGGTTAATTTCTAAAATGTGTAAAGAATTTATACAACTAAGCACCAGGAAGACAATCCAATTAAAAAATGGGCAAAGGGTCTGAATAGATACTTCTCCACAGAGGACAGAGAGATCACCAACAGACGTATGAGAAGATGCTCAACATCACTAATCATCAGAGGAATGCAAATTAAAACCACGACGAGACATCGCCTCACACCTGTCAGAGTGACCGTCGTCTATAAGTCAAGAGTTAAGTGCTGGTGAGGATGTGGAGGAGGAGGGACCCTAGTGCCCTGTTGGTGGGAATGCAGACTGGCACAGCCACTGTGGAAAGCAGCATGGAGATCCCTCAAAAAATTAAAAACGGAACTACTTTATGACCCAGCAAAACCACTTCCGGGAATATATCCTAAGAAACCTGTAACACTAATTTGAAAGAATATATGCACCTCTGTGTTCATTGCAGCAATATTTGCAATAGCCAAGATTCGGAAGTACCCAAGTGCCCATCAGTAGATGAATGTATAAAAAAGCTGTGGTACATTTACACAATGGAATACTCCTCGGCTGTAAAAAAAAAGAAAAAAGAAAAGAAAGAAAGAAAGAAAGAAAGAAAGAAAGAAAGAAAGAAAGAAAGAAAGAAAGAAAGAAAGAAAGAAAGAAAGAAAGAAAAGAAAAGAAATCTTGCCTTTTGCAACAACATGGAGCAAGCCAGTCAGAGAAAGTCAAGACATGACCTCACTCATGTGGAATCTAATGAACAAAATAAACTTACAAAGAAAACAGAGATTCATACATACAGAGAACAGACTGAGAGCTGTCAGAGGGGAGGGAGATTGAGCAACTAGGTGAAAAAGGTGAAGGGATTAAGCAAAAAAAAAAAAAGCTCATAGACACAGACACAGATGTCAGTATGGTGATTACCAGAGGAAAATGGGGGTGAGGGAGGTGGAGGAGGGTAAAAGGGGGATAAACGGTGATGGAAGGAAAGTTGACTTGAGGTGATAAACACACAGTACAATATACAGATGATGTATTATAGAATTGTACCCTGAAACCTATGTATTTTATTAATCAGTATCACCCCAATGAATTCAATATACAATAAAAAACATTTAAAAAGAAAAAAAGTAAACTTATGAATGATTGCCCCTATAGCATAACTTTTTAAGTTCTGAAGTCAGTGTAATTGCCTCAGAACAACTTCCGTTTCCTTTCACAGGGGAAGACAAACATTTAACTGCTTCACAGCTGGCGGCCGTCTGCCGTGTACTGCCTCACCAGACTGTAAAATGAACAATGGAGGGGTACGACACTCTGCAGAGCGCCGTGCATCTGGCCCAAGGAAGCATGTTGGAGAGCAGTGACATGGGTAAGTGACTACAGATCGAGATCAGATTCCCAAATTAGATTGACCTTGTTTTTTTTTATTTTTTTTGCAACGACAGCTCTCCTATCTAATTTGCATACTGTACATTATCGACCTAAATGCTAATAAAATGTGCCCTGAGCAAATGATTGCTTTGAATAGCCAAATGATGTCTGTGAAAAAAACAAAAAACAGAGAAAGTAGTAGTGGGGAGAGCTTGCTTATATGTACACTTATTGTAGAATAAATATGTTTGCATGTTTTCCCATGAAAATATTGGGTTTTCCTTAGGATTTTTTTTAATGATAAAGAGCTGTTTATATTTAGACTTCAGACTGGCTGTCTCACATCTGAGGTCACAGCAGAAGGTAGAAGACATGCTGACTGAATCACCCCACGGGTCTCAGCCTTGGATAGGATCACTAATGAGTCCTTCCTGAAAAACTGCTTCATAGAGAAATACATCCTCCTAAATATAGACAGGCAGTATATCATTTCCCAAAAATGATGTGGACATCTCATGCCATGCTTGAGGAGAAAATTGCATGTAAACACACACACACACACATACACACACGTTAGATATAAATGCTTAGCATGGTACAAGCTCAGGGTACATATTTTGTTTGTTTTACAAGGAACAAAAATCAGCGGTAAACAGAAGTCCTGGAAAGTTTCCATGTCTCAGAAAAGAGAGAGGAGGGTTCAAACACCATTTCTGCTCTCTGTTGGTCGGCAAGAGGTTTTCTGGTGTCATCTACTTTCCCCTACGAAATAGATTGTAATCTTAATCCAAAAGCTATCTTCAAGGGAGTTAAAAATTCTGTATTTTTGCCTCAAGTCCAGATGTTTTGTGAAAAAATAGAGCTTAAGCAAAAATAATGTGTCTTTTAAATGGTTCTCCCTTCTGATGCCTAGAACTAACAAATGGCCCACGCTGTGCGAATGAAAATTAAAAGTTCCAAAACATACTCATTTCTTCTCTCACCTTCATCAGTGACTATGACGGTGCCAAAACAGGCATCACCTGTTTTCCTGGGACCCTTCAACAAGCAGAAGGGTCTTAGGAATCTACAGAAGGGCTGATCATATTTCCCCAAGGCTTCTCCAGAGATCGAAAGAGTAGAGAGAATAAAGAGAAGAAAATAATGAAGGGAAATACCAACGTCCCTTCTGGCTGGTGGGATGAGACCAACTTCTCTAAGCAATGGGTCATGATTTCAAAGTTACTAATGCCACTCTATGCTTTATCAAACTAACTTTAATAGGTTAAAAATACAACTATCAAATATAGTATAAAAATATGTCAAGGATATATTTGACTCATTAATGAGAAAACCAGCAAGATGGTAAAGATGGTTCAAAGCAAAATTTAAAAGATTATATGTATACAGGCCCCCCAAAAGAGCTGAAATCAGTTTTCTAGGTTACATGAAGAATGATGTTATGTCCTGCCCAGCAACAAAGCCATAAGTTTCAGAGTCATCTTTCTGTGGAACAGAAATCTTGTGCATCTTTACAGAATAAAATCTGAATGTTGACCACATGTAATTTCACACAGGCTTGTCCCTAATATATAGTAAATAGTAAATCAAAACAAAAGTACATTTGCAAAAGAATTAGATAAGAATTCAGACAATGTCCTGTTACAACACTGAGAATACAACCTGTTGGGTTGTTTTTTTTTTTGCCTATTTTCAAGATAATTTTAATAGCATCTAAGTTCTGTAGATAACTTGGATTTCCCCTCAAGAAATATTCTTTTGCTGTCTTCAAAGATGATTTAGGAAAGAAGTACTGATTTAAATCTCTTTCATACTTTGAGATATGCCTTCCATCTTTGAAAACCGAGTTCAAGAATCCCAAGAACTCCTCATATGAGAGTGAATTGCTACTCACGGTGTGCTCTCTGCACTTTTCGGTTATAACAACAGTGATCATAACTCATTTCTGTGTCTGTCTCCCTGCAAGACTGTGAGTTCTCTGATAGAGATTACATCTTGACGATTTCAGTATCCCCAAAGCTCCTCACATACACTATACTGAAGAACAAACTTCCTAAAATCATCAACATTGGTTGTAAACAGAGGCCAGATTCCAATGATTTTATATGATAATTCTTTATTGTAGGCTACACTGACCTGCCCAAAAGATGATTAGTTAGTAGTAGATTATCCAGTGGACTGAAATAATTAGCAAAGAATTACCAAGAACTAATGCCACATAGTTCCTTCTAATACATATTAAAATGCACAGTCCATAGTCACCTCATTTCATTTACAATATTCATAATTACACATACATAATTGGTTTAGATTTATTCTTCATTTTGTACAAAGGGCTGTTGTCAGCCACGACTGGATGTGGCAAATAGGCACTCATCTAGGATTTACAAGGCACTCATGCCTTAATTAACAGGCCTTCTATCCAATGAGTAGTAAACTCATTTAAATTTCAATAAAATTAAGTGTCCATATTTATGCAGCCCTTTATCTAAATGCTGCCATTCGAATAGCAACATCCATTTCATTTTTCCCTTGGTTTCCCTTGATTAATCTTGTAGTAGATTGCATTGAGGCTGAATTATCCAAAAAAGAGCTCCAATGTCAAGTTCTTGGCATTTATTCAGTGTAGCAGTACAGAAATACTAAAGTTTTAGTGGTGATGACATCTGAGCTTCTGCAAGACTTCAGATTTCCCCAAGATGAAAAACAGGATCAGTTAGATTGAGCTCTCCTCTACAAGCTCGTATCCACCCAAAAATGTATGTGATGTGCTTATCAAATTGCATGAACTTTTTAGGCTGTAGACACTAGATTTAAGCTATGCCCAGTAAGCCAAGACTGGCTTTTAAGTGGAGCATTTAATCCATGTGCATGATTAATATGGGTCATTGTAAACAAGCGGTCTAGTGGCCCAAATTTTTAGAAGAAACAAAGAAGAAGAAAAAAGTGTTGAGGTGTTGTTGTTGAAAAATATCATGGTTTTTGCATATGTATGGTTAGAAATTTATTTAGCATCCAAAAGTGAATATTAGTATGTAAGAAAGGGAACCCACTATGTCAAGGAAGCATAATGAGATAAGCAAATGACTCTGACCTGAGTCCAAGTTCGGTCATTGACTCAGCATTGGCCGTGGAGAAGGACAACTCGCTGTACTACTCTGGGCAGTGTCGGCTTCTCTGCAGTTACAGAGAAATTTGCACCAGATATTTCCTGATGTCTTTTTCAGTTTTAGTAATCAACCTGCATCTAGGTAGGGCCACGTAAGTATAGTTTGGGGGTATTCTTTAAAAAAAAGAGTGCTTCCTGACCTCCATCAAGCACTAAACCCTGAGGATTTTCCTTTCTAGATATTTATGTCAAATCCTTTCACTTCTCTCCAACCTACTGCCTCCTTACTGGTTTAAGGTACGATGGATTGCTACCTTAATTTGAGAAACGACCCCTGCTGTGACTCATAAATGCGTTGTTTTGCCCAGCTTCTGCACACATGCACACACATGCTCAATTCTTTGCCCCACTGTAGCCAAATTATATTTTTAGTAAACAATTATTCTTTCAAATTAAATTCTTTCAAATGTAGAAGGGTCACTCCTTTCCACTTCTCTTTGGATGCAGCCCAAAATCCATAACATGGCCTTCCAGCTGTAACTCACTGCCTTTCTCTTCCTATTCTAGAAACCCGTTGACTTTTCTTAAACCCTCAGGGTCATCGGCAGTGTCCCCACATCTTCACCGAACTAATTCCATCACCTCGCTTCCTCAGGAAATCTTCCCCCGATTTACACACACCGCACTGGATACACGGCAACCCATGTTTTTCTCCCTTACAATTTAGTACCATTATTATAATTGAATTCTTTAATATACTATCTCCTCATATGTGCGTGCACTAGTGGATGATATGAGAGAATTAAAACAGGTCTCCAATCAGTTCCTCTCCCCTGAACACTAGTTTGCTGGGGTGGGGGGCACAAAGACTTGCCCACGGCCTGTTCCTGTGTGTGGAGTCCCACTCGCCACACCTGGGCCCTCTCATGCGCACGGTGCTGGGCAGCTTCCCTCTGCTCACATATAATATTTTCTCTGCAGTCTCAGCCAGCCTTCGTGTCCGATCTGCAGGCCGCCTTTTGTTAACTGGCGCAAGCAGAACCGGAGTTTGCAGGCCTATGTGCTATACTGCCAAGCTGGCTGGTATCGTTATTCCTCATCTTTCTTAAGATTATACTGGTTTCATTTAAATTCACCTCATTTCCAAAACCCTCCCTCTGGGCCAGGAGGCTGGGTTGGAGGGGCTTCCTGCCCTCCTGACAGGTGTTTGGATGGCAGTGGCTGGACACCGGCACAGAAGAGGCTGTGCCCCAGAATCAGCCTGGGGCCCAGTCTTCTGTGCATCAGTGGGAAATGCAGTGGGTGTCAGAAAAGGATAACCAGAGGGCTAAGTTCTCTTCCTTTTAAGCCAAATTGGCTTACTTTACTTCAAAGGAGAAACTTGAAATACAGTCATATGTCACTGGCAGGGATACATTCTGAGAAGTGCGTCCTTAAGCAATTTCCTTGTTGTGCAAGAACATCATAAAATGCACTTACACACACCTCAGTGGTCTCGCCCACTACACACCTAAGCTGTGACGTGGTCAGCCTGTTCCTCCTGGGCTGCAAGCCTGTATGTACAGCAGGTCACTGTACTGAGTCTTGCAGGCAGGCGACACACACTTGTAAATATTCGTGCAGATAAGCATAGCAAAGGTGCATTAAAAATACAGTATAAAGTGTGTGTGTGCACATCAGTCCATCACAGGTGCAGGGAGAAGGTGGTGGGGAGAGAGTGGTGGCCTGGAGGAGGGAGGGCAAAAGGGAGAGAGGAAAGGAAGGGAAGGGGGAAGCAAGGAAGAGCTGAGTTCAGAAGAGACCCAGAGAGATAAACAGTGGGGAAGTGTGGGGGGAGAGAGAGAGAATGAGAATTGAGAACCAGGCATGAACTGGGAGGAGAGGAAGATAAAGAGAAATAAAGGAATGAGAAGTGTTTGTGCGCATGAGTGTGCATGTGTGCCTGCAGGCGCAGGCCAGGTGGCGGGAGGCTCCCAGGCTCCCCTCCTTCCCGGCTCACCCCTCTTGCCACCTGCCAGCTGTGGGCCCAGCCTCCAGTGGGAGCCCTTGGTGTGCAGCGTGCTGAGCCTCACCACCTATGTACATCACCCTGAGCTGGCAGTAAATTAAACACCATCTTAGTCCGGTCCAGCCCTTTCTTTCAACATCACAAACAAACGTTTTATTTATAATCCATTGTAATCTTATGGGACCACCATCATATGTGTGCTCCATCCTGGATGGAAAAGTCTTTACTGTAGGTAAGGCTACTGGGAAGGGCAGTAAGTGTGCAAGTCGAAACAAAGAGGTGATACCTCATCACTCTTGCAAAGTGACCAGTGGTTCTTTCCTGATGCCTGCATAACTAAGGGGGGCCTTTCAAGGGACTCTGCCCAGAACAGAGGAATCCAACTCCAAAATGACTTCTTCCTTCTAATAAAAGAAACAGCAGCAATAATGATAGCAATGATGACAGCAAAGATGAATTTAACTTCTGTCCACCCCACAATGCAAGTCCAAATCTTTCCTAATAGTTTGTCTAGGAGTCACTGGTATTAAAGATAAGAAAAATGTCCTATTATAAATGAGTAAATAGATCATTGTACGGGGGAGCAAGGGGAGAATGTACATGTATTAATTCAAGAACAAAAATGCCAAGAATGATTCCAGATGATCAAATAGAAGATCCAGAGGAAGAGTTGCCCCTTTCCTCCCTATAATTCATGTTTGAAGTTTATCTTATTTGTTCATTTCTTCAACAAACAGCATTAAGCGTGTTGCAAGAACTGGACTAGATCCTGGTTCAAGGATCAAAAGCCATAGCACATGTGAAAGTGTTTTGTAATGTATTATATGAATATTAGTTATTGTTTCTATGGTCAAAGAACAAAATTCAGCAGAGTAAATTTTAAAGATCATCTTGGTTTTATTCAGTGACTCATGAGTCAGGCAGCAGCCAACCTGACAGATAGAAATGAGCTCCAAAGAGCTGTAGAAGTTGAGAGACTTTGACAGCCCAAAGGGGGCAGGAACAAGGAGGCCATACTGGGCATTTGCTGATTGGCTGGAGCAGGGTTACTTCCCTTATATGGACCAGAGAGAAGACTTGGAGCAGGTCAGGTAACTTGTGCTGAGTGAGCAAGCACAGACTGGATGACATATGCCTTCCTTTCCTGGGAGACTTACTTAAGTTTTGCCTTGCTGATGTGGGGCTTCGTGTGAACGACTCCAACTTGGGGCCTGAGCCAGTGACGTTACACTCCAGGGATGTACGTGACAGTGTATGTTCTGTTGTTGTAAGGGCTTATGGCTTAGGAGAAAGAAGGGTGGGGACCTATTGTCCTATAATGGCACCACTGAGACCTTCTTTAGTGTGGAACAGTTCACTGTAGCCCACCCTCTGTGACAGTCCCAGACCCCAGTCAGCTCCCCCACAGTGAAGGCTGGCAGATGCCCCGTGTGCAAGGTGCAGGTGTTTCTCAGCCGGCAGCACAGCTGCTGCAGCGGGCAGTGCCCCTGGAGGGGGATTAGCCTGCTTAAGGTGACTGCAGGGTGAGCCTCCCAGTAAAACCCCGCACTGCCGTTTTGATGGAATTTCGTACCTATTGTTTGGATTTCACCTATGCATATAACACTGCAAGGGGGAATTGGGGTTTGCTGCAAGAGATCATCTAATTTGAAGTATGAAATTTTCTTTGATGCTTACTTGTGGTTAGTGCACAAACGGAAGTTCCGTCGCCCATTCTACACCATTCTATCTATACTGTGATGATAGATGTTTTTTTTTTAATATATTTTATTGATTATGCTATTACATTTGTCCCATTTCCCCCCTTCTCTCCCCTCTACCCTGTACCCCTCTCCCACCCACATTTCCCCCTTTAGTTCATGTCCATGTGTCATACTTATGAGTTCTTTAGTTTCTACATTTCCCGTACTATTCTTGCCCTCCCCCTATCTATTTTTAACCTACATTCTATGCTACTTATTCTCTATACCTTTTCCCCCTCTCTCCTCCTCCCACCCCCCTGCTGCTAACCCTCCATGTGCCCTCCATTTCTGTGGTTCTGTTCCTGTTCTAATTGTTTACTTAGTTTCTTTTGGTTTTGCTTTAGGTGTGGTTGTTAATATTTGTGAGTTTGCTGTCCTTTTACTATACATGTCTTTTCTTTCTCTTCTTTTCTTAGATAAGTCCCTTTAGCATTTCATAAAATAAGGGCTTGGTGATGATGAATTCCTTTAACTTGACCTTATCTGAGAAGCACTTTATCTGCCCTTCCATTCTAAATGAGAGCTTTGCTGGATAGAGCAATCTGGGATATAGGTCCTTGTCTTTCATAACTTGGAATATTTCTTTCCAGCCCCTTCTTGCCTGTAAGGTCTCTTTGGAGAAATCAGCTGACAGTCTGATGGGAACTCCTTTGTAGGTTACTGTCCCCTTACCTCTTGCTGCTTCTAGGATTCTCTCCTTCGTTTTTACCTTGGCTAATGCAATTATGATGTGCCTTGGTGTGTTTCTTCTTGGGTCCAACTTCTTTGGGGCTCTCTGAGCTTCTTGGATTTCTTGGAAGACTGTTCCCTTTGCCAGATTGGGGAAGTTCTCCTTTATTATTTGTTCAAATACGTGCTCAATCTGTTGCTTTTCCCCTTCTGATTCTGGTGCCCCTATAATTCGGATATTGGAACGTTTAAAGGTGTCTTGGATGCTCTTAATCTTTTCCTCAATTTTTTGAATTCTTATTTCATCATGCTTTCCTGCTTGGTTGATTCTATCTTCCTTCTGGTCCACTGTATTGTTTTGAGACTCAGATTCCTTCCTTTCACTATTGGCTCTCCTCCGCGTGTCTTCCTGCATCTGTTTTATGGTAATCTGCATTCTTTCATCTAAATTTTGTCCAAAATCAACCAGTTCCGTGAGCTTTCTGATCACCAGTGTTTTGAACTGCGCATCTGATAGACTGGCTAATTCTTGGTCGCTCAAAAGGATGAGTCCTGGGGGACTGTTCTGCTCTGTTGAAAACATGGGTTTTTTTTCCCCCCTGTCTCTCCTTTTTTTTTTTCCGGTCTGGTCACTCTTGTTACGGTGGGGGTGCGGAGTCTTAGATGCACACCAGGGCTGGGCACCCCAGTCGCTAGATTGTGACGTTATATGTGGGGGCGGGGCGGGAGCGGGACGGGAGAAAACAATGGCGGTAGTTCCATTCCCCTGGACTCAGACCCTTGTCTGGGCTTCTGGGCCGCGAGTTCTGCCCTGGTCCACAATCGCTGCCCCTCTGGGTCTGCCAGCCGCAGCTTGGGTACTCAGGGATCACCGCTGCCTTCTTGCTCGCCAGATGGCTTTTGCGCCGATTTCGCGCCAAACCTTCCCCCAACCTCCGCGCCGCCGACCCGAGCCAGCCCCGTGCCCGCCTGGCTCGTCTTCTCCTACCAGTCCGGATGAACGCGTCTACTTCAACTTCTTGGCTGCCCGACTTCCATTCAGATAAATCCTCTGCCGGATCTGGGTGTTATTCTGATAGTGAATTATTGTTGTAAATTATTGGTTTTCTAATCTTGGTTGTACGAGGAGGTACGGTGCGTCCACCTATTCCTCCATCTTGCCGGAAGAGATGTTTTTTTTTTTATTTTATGAAAGGACGAGGTGAAGAAAGCCAAAATTATCTGTGGAGTCCTTCATGCCCCATGTTCATCGCAAATATTCTAATCACCTCCAAAAGACTCCACTTTAATCAAATAACTACATGAAGTGAAACTTTATGAGCAAGGAGAAAAGAAAGATACTTAGAGCTTTTTCAGAGCATGGATGAAAAATGCAAAACTCACATTTTTCTAGCTCATCCATTCATTCTACAAACACATACTGAGTGTCTGCTACTTGTGAGGCCCTGACCTGGCCCTCAGGATAAATTAGTGAACGAAAAATACACTCATAAAAAAGGCACTTACGTACCAGCTGAGAAGGAAAGACAATAAAAAATAAACAATAAATATGTTACAGAATTGTATTAATATGTGTAATTAATACTAGCAGTTTCAAAGTAAACACTTCACTATCTCAATGGCTGAACCAGGAAAATTTTCCTTTCCCTCTCATCACAGTCTGTTAGGTACTGGGTGGCCACTCCAACTATGAAAGTGACATCTGCAGTCACTGTGCTGAGACACCGAAGAAGAGGGAAAGAGAGGAGGCAAAGGCTGTGTTGGCTAAGAAATGACACATGCGGATCTACTTATGTTTGGCCAAGTTGGTCGTATGTCCTTACACTAATTGCTTTGGAAGCTGGGAAATTTAGAGTAGTGCGGACTTATCTGATGAGCGCTACAAGTACGTCTCTGCCAGAATATGTGAGAAGGTTAAACAAATGCGATGAAAAAAAGAAGGAACAGTGAAAGGGAGCATTGGGGGTGTGGGAGCACTGAGAGGGGAGTAGGTTGCAATTTTAGGCGGGACGGTTAGGGAAGACCTCAGTGAGCAGGTGACTTGCAAAAAAAGATTTGTAAGTTGGGGAACTTTCCATGTACCCTTTTGAGAGAAGAGATTTTTAGATAGAGGAAATAGCCAAAGCAACAGTCAAGGCAAGAGTGAATTTCCTTGTTGAAGGAGCATCCAAGAGGTTCCTGTGGTCAGAACAGACTGAGTGAGGGGATGCAGGGGAGGGGACCAGGTTTTAGAAGGGCTTGTAGTGCACTCTAGGAAATTTACACTTTACTCCAGAATGGGGAGCTTTAGCAGGACACTAAACAAAGGAGTAACATGATTTACATTTTAAATAATCGCTCTGTCTGGTGTGTTGAGAATAGGCTGTACTGCGTAAGAAGGGTTGGGAGTAGGAGGAGCACTGGGAGAATCCAAGATAAGCAGTGATGTCTCCAACCAGGGCGGGAGCAATGAGGATTCTGCGTATATGTTGGAGATAAAGCAGCAGAATTTCCTAGCAGATAGGGTGCCGCGTGTAAGAGATGGAGAAGAGCTGAGGGCTGATGCCAAGATTCTGACCTGAGCGCCTAGCAGGACAGAGTTGCTATGAAGCCAGATAATGAATGGCAGTCTGGGTCTCACCTAATGAAAACATGAAGCTCATATATTCAAGTTTGGATATATAAGGACTGACTTAATTACAGAGATCTAGGTTTAAAATATAGCCTGGAAAATTAATGCCATACCGGTGGCATTTAAGCAATGAGATTGGATGACCAGAGAAGTGAGCATAAAGATGAGAGATTGAGCCGGAGGCATTTCAGTATTAAGAGGTGAGGCAGAAATGGAAGGAAAAAAAACCCAGAGGAGGGTCAATCAGTGGTGTGGAAAAGAAACAAAGAGGCTGTGGTATTCCAGAATTCCAGAAACCCAGTAAACAAAAAAATAAAACAAGGGGGAGGAGTAATTAACTGTGTCAAATGCTGTTGATTATGTCAAGTAAGGCAGGAACTGGTTACTGGCCATTGAATTTATCAATAAGGAAGCAATCGGAGACCTTGGAGAGAGAATTTTCAGTGAGAAGAAACAGAACTTTTAGTGAAGATATGGAGCCAAAGGCTACTTTGAGTTAGGAGAGAACAGAGGTGGGAGGGAGAAATTGGACAAAGTGGGAATAAGAACTCATAGGAGAATTTTTCTTGCCAATTGTAGCAAACAAAGGAATGGGGCATTTGAAAAGATACATTGGGGTGAAGGGAAGTACTTTAAAGAGAGGAAATTAACTTCATTTTTATATGTTGATTTGAATGTTCCAATAAACAGAAAAATAATGTGAGAAAGAGAGGTGAAACTAGAAAGTGTCCATAAGCAAGAAGGATGGGGTCCAGGGTAGAAGCTGAAGGATTAGCCTTAGAAAGGAACCCGGATTGGGAAAGGAGAATGTGTAAACGGCTCTGTAAGGCAGAATAACGAGAGAGGTTGAACTAGTTGTCTAGGGGAGGACCCAGCCCCCTCCCATCTGCGTCGGGCAGCGTCCTAGTCACTCCTTCTCCCGAAGTTCTGGAACTTCTCAGAATGGACAATGCCACCGCCCCCTTCAATTCTCCTTCCTACGACCTCCGCAGCCCCTCCACTGTGCCGAGGGGTGCTGCTCCCCAGGCCTTGCTTTGCACCACTACCCAGGCAGCATGGAAGCTGAAAGCTAAAGAACAACAGCAACAGCAAAGAAAGCCACCTTGTGAAGGTTAGGGAGGAGTGTCCTTGGTTAAGAAGACACCTGCAAAAGCTCAGGAGCCAAGGACTATCTGACACCATAAGCGACTGAATCACACTGTGCTAACTAACCACAGCACACATCTGAGGGTCACTGCTCTCAGTGCCCCTCAATCTTTTTCATTGCCCGTCAATCACTCTTTAATAACTGGTCCCTAAAGTTGCATAGAATCTATAATCTTACTCTTTTAGATCCCAGAATTCACCATCTAATGTTCTTCTCTTTGAAAAGTAGACATTTGCAGTATTGTGAGTTCCTCAGATAACCTACATGGGACTCAACTTTACTTACAAAATACTTCTGATTTCTACAACACCATTGCTCCAGGTCCTGAACTCATTTAAAATGCTAAGAATCCTGTTAATATTTTATTTAATTATTAATAAACTTATAACTACCAAAAATAAATAAATAAAGATGGACCCAATATGTAACCAAAGTCTATTCAAATTCAAAGTTCATGTTTCTCCCACTAAAAAACCATAGGTTCTCATTGAGCAATAGAAATGATTTAATTTCACCCAGACTTTGATACAATTCCCCCTGACATTGAATTCTTTAGTTCCCAAAACTTATAAAAACTGCCAAACTATTCAGCCTCATCTACTGAAATATAGAGTGAATTTTTCCCTAAAATTATTCCCTAGAAAAGCAGTCACCTTACATTTGAGTTTTAACACAATCTATTACATTGCAGAGTACACTGTCAGTTACGTTATTTTGAATAGTAAAAGTACTGCTTGGAGGAAGGACCTTAGCCTGAAACAAGCTTTTAGTTTTGAGTGCTTATGGCCATCTGGTAGAATCTGTGGTTTCAAAGAGACAGAAAAAGCTAGCACAGAAATATAATGCTCATTTAGAAATCATTTTTGTGGGGATGTCTCCATATTCCATTCTGGATTTTGCATTAACTAGGGCAATGCTAGATTCTGTATACTTCCCAAATAACTTCCCAAATCCCAAAATTCTCATTGTTTCACACAATGCCAGTTTAGTGTTAGATTAATAACAAAGTGGAGTCTTTCTCAGGTGACCAGAGACCTTCCCCCAGCAGTAGTTCCAGTACCCACCTTCCTCCTGTTTGATGCCTCCAGCAACCTTTGGGGCCCGGGCAGCAGAGCCCAGCCCTTGGCACACGCCTTTGTGGATGTGTTGTCTGTCTGCTTTCCTAACACAGCAGCAAGATGGAGCAGTTACAACAGAGACCACAGAGCCAAAAATGCCCAAAATATCACCATCTGGCCCTTTACACCAACAAGTCCACACCTGGGGAGAGTATGGTCCAGGTGCTTCCCTTCCTGAGTCCCACCCAGGTGCAGGTGGCCCCTGCTGGTATTTGGGTGCCAAGACCTAGTCACAAGGCACTGACTGCCTCATTAGGAGGGGCTTGGAAATTGTGATTTTGGCCAGAAAGCTACTTTCTAGTGATAATTCTAAACAGTGCAAGGTAAAGCACAAATTTGGGGTGGATACCTCGCTGTTTTTGCTGCAGTTGTCACTTTAAACAAGCCTTTTAAAGCTCTATTGAAAAAGCAATAGAAATCACATACATGCACCCTCAGGATGAATAAAAAACCAAATGTCCTAAAGCTGGGACTTGAGATAACATTTCTGGCGACAGCACCATACCCAGATATAAAAAGTGCAATATCACACACTGGACAGCAAGATGAAGTGGTATGAAAAAAAAGAAACTGGATTAGATGGTTCAAAATGTTTTAGTGCCAGTAAAGGCACTGATATAAAAGCACATGTGCAGAGTTTGATTAAAAATATTTTATAGCTCTGGCTGGGAGGTTCAGTTGGTTGGAGTGTTGTTCCATACACCAAAAGTTTGTGGGTTTGATTCCCAGTCAGGGCACATACCTAGGATGTGGGTTCAATCGCACATATAGAGGCAACCGATGGGTGTTTCACTTTCACATCAGTGTATCTCTGTCTCTCTTTCTTTCTCTCTCTCTTCCCCTCTCTCTAAAAACATATCCCTGGGCGAGGATTAAAATAATATTTTACAAACATAAGTGTAAAAGTACACTTTTATACCTCATGTACCTTAAATGTTCAATTAAATTTTTAAAAATGAAATATATAGATATTTGACTATGCCATCCACGTACCTAAAACTTGACCTATTTGTCATGATGGTATATATTGACTGACAGTACCAATGCCACGTGGTGCAGCAATACGATCTACTGATGGAACACACAAGTGGGGAGGAGCAGGAAGGAGGACGGGACCCCCTAAACTCCCATGTCATGGGATTCTCCCGAACTCCTCGTGCAGGGTATGTGCCTTCATGCACAGAGCTGAGTGTCCATGAAAAGCTCTTCAAATACTGACTCCATAGAGCTTCAAATATTATAGGCTAACCAGAGAAGGGGACTACTGAGTCTTCTTTGAAGCCAGACAATGAGGGCTCTCCAGGCCAGGAAATACCCCTGGGTTGCCTCCCGAGATCACCTAAAGGATGAGCATGTTATTGGTGAAATATCAGCCCTAGCTTTGATGCCAGATGACAAAAGTGGTGATGGGGGAGGCATCCCAGGGCCTTATCTCAGAACCCAAAGCGGTGCCTTTCCTCAGGGCTCGTGTTAACCAAAAGCTTTTGTTGGGTGATAATGTCGTTGAGAAAATAGAAGGTTTACCATATACTTGAGTTTGTATGGTCTGTATACAATGGAGATTTTCTTACCAATGCAGGAATTTGAAAATTAAAAAAATTTTTATGAAAGTTGAGGTCAGAATTTTGGTGAAAAGGATTACTGTGCCTTATTATTCGAAAAGTTCTGACTGCTGTCTTTAATTTACACTAACTTGTTTTCCTGTCATTTCAAGTGCAAGTTAGAATGGTGGCTAGTTTTTTATTTTTTTACCTTCTCTTTTAATATTTTTGCTGTAATTCTGTGCCCACGTGACTTCTTTTCTTAGGTGATGGTGGCTCCACTTTCAGGAATTACGAGGAAAGGGAGTCAGAGCAGCAGTTTATTAACCCAGGCATTTGTTCTCCGGGCCTAAAACATAGGGTATTGTGCTCTGATTTTTATATTCCAGTGAAATAAATTACAGACATGGTTGTTTCCCAGTGGCGTCTAAGACTGATGCGAAGGACTCTCTAGGCCCCACTTGACCCCCTGGATCCTGTGCCATCACAAAGCACTTCACAAACAGAGGCCATCACGTTTTTCATCTTCCGTAATGGCTCTTTCTCCCTTCCGAGTCCTCTCTTCAGTTGCAAGACAAAGTTAGTGCAGCTGCTAATACTCTTTGCAATATCTTACTTTTTTTTTATGATACGAAAAGATTCTTATTGGCTTCGACTGTCTTCAAGATCTCAAATTCCAGAATGATTTCAGAAACTTCTGGAACCACTGCTCTTATAATAAGAATGTAGACTGAAAGCAAACCAGCACTCACTGAGCACCCACCACTGTCATTTCCTCACCTAAGCATTTATATACATTGGATTCCTTTCCTTATGACACAGTTATAAAAGGTATATTGTTATTGTCACTTACAAATAGGAAACGTTAGACTCGTGTTGGTAAAGTATATACCAGAGGTAGGATTTGAACCCAGGACAAGAGTACTTTTCAAAACATAGCCACAATGTGGGTGATTTCTGTCCTCATGCCCTCGGGTCCTACTGCAGACTCCTAGGATTAAAAATCTGGTTGACCTACACGGTGAGCTGTGGTCAAGGGGACAAGTCTCATAGGACAGCCACAGATGCTGGGGCTGCCCCCTGCCTGTCCACAGCAGTCCAGAAGGATTGAGGGGGGTGGCCCTCCAGGAAGTCACCAAGAGGAGCCTGCTACACTGGCTTCAGTACGCTCCCTCGGGCTGCTAAGAATAACCTTCAATACTGATCAGCCTGGTCCAGAGCTTCTGTCTTTTCTCCAGCGCTCAGTACATCACGTGTCACTCTCCTCCTCCACTGCTTCCCGACACAGAGCGAGTTCTCTCTCTGCTTCTCTGTCCTTCCTGGACCCCACTGCTAAACTCAGTCACTGTCCTGGGACTAGCCAAGGACATTTCCTCTAGCCATGGCTATTAATGAATCTTTTAAAGGGCTCTTCCCTTCCTTAACCTGGGGGCAGCCTTGTCATCAAGCCATGGTAGCCTTTACACCAGTGACATCCTAAAACAAAAAGAAATTTGGATCTTTACAAGAAGTCAGTAAGTTATACTCAGTTTACCCATTAAAAATTGCCTCCTCAAAACGATTTACTGAGTACTCATGAACAGCCCGTCAGCAGGAGTTCACGACACAAGCTTGCCGCCCAAGAGTCCCAGCTAGGAGCCTGCTCACCATCTGTTCTCCAAATAGGAAGCGCTCTCGCATAACACCGATGTCCCCCATTATTTTCTTATTATGTAAGGTGGTATAAAGTGATCTAATACATAACACATAAAGCACTGAAGAAATATTTGTGGATTTGATTTGAGGTCCTCTGGAGGAGATAATATATTATTGAAAATAACAGCATAAAATAACATTGCTTAAAAATTACATCACTTCTTTACAAAGTATTTTTTATTTATGTATGTGTGTATACATATGCATATATACATATACAAAACACGTTCAAATATATATAATGTTCCTTTGTGTTTATATATTTCATTTATATATACACACAAACATATATGCCATCCCTTCTCTAGCCTTATATAAAACTAACCTCCATGATTTCCCTTTAACAAATTTATTTTGTATTCATATCCATGTTATTTATTTTAATGCCTTGGAAGTCTTCTGAGATTTCAAGTAGTAACTCTGAAACACCCTTTACTTCAAAATAAAAAGCATATCTTTGGAGCTCAAATATCAGGAATATAATCATATGCAAATTTCAAGTTGGGAACAAGTTTAAATAAATCTTCCACCACATTTAGCCAGTTTACAGAATGATAACAGCACTATCAGGGTCGGGGAGGGCAAGCCTGCAGGTAGAAGTTGTTCACAGTCTTTGAAATACAGCTGCCCAAACAGATCGCTCATTCACAGCCCAGGATGGACAGAATGCTTGCACTTGTGAAAAGAAAAGCGCTTTGGATGGCAGGAGGGAGGCTAAGCGCATGCCACAGACAGAACATGCTCCTATTCAAGGCTGTCTACCCCACTGAAGGGCCCAGGACATACTGTAGCCTGAGTTAGGCCTTTGCGGAGAATTTGACATGCTTGTTGACAAATTAGATAGCACAACCGAGCTATGACTGATTATTTTCCCTTAACGATGAAGCATTTTCTCTTTGTACATTCATGCCCCACCAGAAGGATTTACAATAGCATTTATTGCCAACTCTTTTGAATTTGAATCCTCTTCAAATTTGCTTTCTGGAATGTTTAGCTTTGTCTTGAAGACCAAATAACATGAAGGACATAACAACAGAAAGGACTTAGGGAAGAAAGCTGGCCCGAGGTGAGGCAGTAGATTGCTTGGACATCGTATGATGTGAAATAAAAGTTTCGTCCATCATTTCTGGCTTTAATCAACCCTTAGAGCCTCCCCTCTGCACCCACACACAGGTCTCCTGTGTACTCAGGAAGTCTGCAATTAAAGGGACTCAACTAATTTAAAAAGTAATGCTAGAATTTGGAAGATAATAAAAGCAAACCTAAACCTGTTCATTCCCTTTCAAAGAGTTTTCCTATGTTCTCCAGCCCTGTTGCTAGACAGCATCTTAGCTTCACCTTTATCGGTACTATTTAGACTGATTGTAGCAGGTTGCTAACTCTTCTCTCTTTTTCAAGTTTCTTTTGTCAGAATCTTCCATGCTTCCAGCTGTTACCTTCCCCAGATCACTATGCTTAGCCCATCACTGCCAGGACATGAACCAACTATTTAATATGTAAACTCAAATTCCTTTTTTTCCATGTAGTCTCTGTTTTCATGAACTTATGACATTTCTTTTCCATAGCAGAAATTCTCTTATCTAGTCCAGCAGGTCCTATTGTTTGTCACAATCCATTTGCTCAGGAGCTGGTGTTGTCACCTCCGCCCAGAACACTCTTTTTCTCTTGACTTTTCCCATCTAAATCCTACATATTCTCCAAGGCTAGGTTCACTTCTCATCCTCTCTATAATGTTTGATCCTAATTTGACTGATGATTCCAGTTCCTAAATTGTTAACCTACGTGAGACACAGGGAAGAAGGTTTCTTGCTTAGGACCTTAAGCTCTAGATGTTCTGTGTATCACACACGTGTTCACATGCACATTCACACATACACAGACACACACACTCCATTCACCAAAGAACACATGAATACCTCTGTTCTTAGAACCCAGGCGTCAGCACCAGCACACGCACACCCGTAACCGAAACATCTGCTTTTTTTTAAGATTTATTTTTTTTAATCATTGTTCAAATACAGTTTTCTCCTTTTTACTCCCAATCCAGTCCCCCCTCCCACCCTCCCCACTTCCCTCCCATTACCACCCTCCCCTTAATTTATGACCATGTGTCCTTTAAGTTTGTTCCTGTGAACCCTTCCCACTGTCCCCTGAAATTCCCTCTTCTCTCCCCTCCGGTCACCGTCAGCCTGTCCTCTATTTCAGTGTCTTTGGTTATATTTTGCTTGTTCCTTTGTTTTGTTATTTAGGTACCTGTTAAAGGTGAGATCATATGGTATTTGTGTTTCACTGCCTGGCTTGTTTCGCTAAGCATAATGTTTTCCAGCTCCATCCACACTGTTGCAAAGGGTAGGAGCTCCTTCTTTCTTTCTGCTGCATAGAATTCCATTGTGTAAATGGACCATAGTTTTTGGATCCATTCATTTACTGATGGGCATCTTGGTTGCTTCCAGCATCTAGCTATTGTAAATTGTGCTGCTATGAACATTGGGATGCATAGGTTCTTTTGAATTGGTGTTTTAGTATTCTTAGGATAGAGGCCTAGCAGTGGAATTGCTGGGTCAAAAGGCAGCTCCATTTTTAGTTTTCTGAGGAAGTTCCATACTGCTTTCCATAGTGATTGTACCAGTCTGCAGTCCCACCAACAGTGTACTAGGGTCCCCTTTTCTCCACAACCTCTCCAACACTTGTTGTTTGTTGCTTTGTTTATGATGGCCATTCTGTCTGGTGTGAAGTGGTATCTCATTGTGGTTTTAATTTGCATCTCTCTGATAGCTAGTGATATTGAACATCATTTCATGTGTCTTTGGATTTTCTGTATGTCCTCCTTGGAGAAGTGTCTGTTCAAGTCCTTTGCCCACTTTTTAATTGGATTCCTTGTCTTCTTAGAGTGCAGTCTTGTAAGTTCTTTATATATTTTGGAGATTAAACCCTTGTCTGAGGTATCATTGGCAAATATGTTTTCCCATACAGTTGGTTCTCTTTTAATTTTGATACTGTTTTCTTTAGCTGTGCAGAAGCTTTTAATTTTGATGAGGTCCCATTTGTTTATTCTTTCCTTTATGTCCCTTGCTCTAGGGCACAAGTTAGTAAAAAAGTTTCTTTGTGAAATATCTGAGATTTTCCTACCTACGTTCTCCTCTAGGACTTTAATTGGTGTCACGTTTTATATTTAAGTCTTTTATCCACCTTGAATTTATTTTTGTATGTGGTGTAAGTTGGTGCTCAAGTTTCATTGTTTTGCACGTGGCTGTCCAGTTCTCCCAACACCTTTTGTTAAAGAGGCTATTTTTACTCCATTTTATTTTGCTGCCTCCTTTGTCAAATATTAATTGACCATAGACACTTGGGCTTATTTCTGGGCTCTCTGTTCTGTTCCATTGGTCTATGTGCCTGTTTTTATGCCAGTACCATGCTGTTTTGATTACAGTGGCCTTGTAGTATAGTTTAGTGTCAGGTATTGTGATCCCTCCTACTTTACTCTTCTTTCTCAAAATTGCAGCAGCTATTCGGGGTCATTTATAATTCCATATAAATTTTTGAAGTGTTTGTTCCATGTCTGTGACATATGCCATTGGTACTTTAATAGGTATTGCATTGAATGTGTAAATTGCTTTGGGTAGTATGGACATTTTGATGATATTAATTCTTCCAATCCATGAACACGGTATATGTTTCCATTTGTTTGTATCTTCTTTGATTTCCTTCCTGAGTGTTATGTAGTTTTCTAAATACAGGTCATTTACCTCTTTGGTTAGGTTTATTCCTAGATATTTCATTTTTCTTTTTGCTATTTCAAAAGGGATTTTTTCCTTGATCTCTGCTTCTGCTGTTTCATTGTTGGTGTACAGAAATGCCTTTGATTTCTGGATATTGACTTTGTATCCCGCTGTTTTGCCAAATTCATTTATTAGGTCAAGCAGTTTTTTGGTAGAGTCTATAGGATTTTCTATGTATACTATCATGTCATCTGCAAACAGTGACAGTTTTGTTTCCTCCTTTCCGATTTGGATGCCTTTTATTTCTTTTTCTTGTCTGATTGCTGTGGCTAAAACTTCCAGTACTATATTGAATGCAAGTGGTTTAAGTGGACAGCCTTGTCTTGTTCCTGATCTTAGTGGAAAAGATTTTAATTTTTGCCCATTGAGTATGATGTTGCTGAAGGTCTCTCATATATGGCCTTTATTATGTTGAGGAATGCTCCCTCTATTCCCACTTAGCTGAGTGTTTTTATCATGAATGGGTGCTGTGCCTTATCAAATGCTTTTTCTGCATCAATTGATATGATCATGTGGTTTTTGTCTTTGCTTTTGTTTATGTGATGTATTACATTTACTGACTTGTGAATATTGAACCATCCTTGTATCCCTGGAATGAATCCCACTTGGTCATGGTGTGTGATCTTTTTAATGTATTGTTGGATGCGGTTTGCCAGTATTTTGTTGAGGATTTTAGCGTCAGTGAACATTGACCTGAATCACTGATCAGTGATATTGGCCTGAAATTTTCTTTCTTTGTTGTGTCTTTATTTGGTTTTGGAATTAGGATGATGTTGGCCTCATCAAAAGAGTTTGGGAGACTCCCATCTTTTTGGATTTTTTGGAATAGTCTGTGAAGGATAGGGGTTAGCTCTTCCTTAAATGCTTTGTAGAATTCTCCTGTGAAACCATCTGGTCCAGGGCTTTTGTGTGTTGGGAGTTTTTTGATTACTGCTTCAATTTCTTTTGTTGTTATTGGTCTGTTCAGGCTTTCTGCTTCTTTTTCATTGAGTTTTGGAAGATTATATTTTTCTAGAAAGTTGTCCATTTCACCTAGGTTTTCAAATTTCTTGGCATACAGCTCTTTGTAGTAATTTCTTACAATCCTTTGTATTTCTGTGGTATCTGTTGTAATCTCTCCTATTTCATTTCTGATTGTGTTTATTTGGGTCTTCTCTCTTTTTTTCTTGATGAGTCTGCTTAAAGGCTTGTCGATTTTGTTTATCTTTTCAAAGAACCAGCTCTTGGATTCATTGATCCTTAGAATTGTGCTTTTAGTCTCTATGTCCTTTAATTCTGCTCTGATGTTGGTTATTTCCTTCCTTCTGCTTGCTCTGGGCTGCCTTTGTTGTTGTTCCTCGAGTTCTTGTAGACGTAGGGTTAGGTTGTTTGTTTGGAATGTTTCTAACCATTTTAGGTGGGCCTGTATCACTATGAACTTCCCTCTCAGGACTGCCTTAGCTGTGTCCCATAAGTTTTGGGTTGTTGTGAGTTCGTTTTCACTTGTTTCCAGAAACCTTGAAACATCTGCTTTCGTAACTAACACTGTTCAGGCCCTAGAGACATTCTTTGCCGTTTTTTCTTTACAGGGCACTCGGCTATTGATGAATATTTTAAATGATTCAAGTTTTGTGGCAGCCATTGTATGATATGAACACTGCGTATGAGCACAGGAGCGGGATGTGCTTTGATAAGAGACGGGAGAAGTGAACTTGCCAAACTCTTTTTCTTGATTTGCATGCTTTCAGTGAAGTGCGTATCAAACGTCATTTCCCAGGACGACCACGTGCCTGTTTCTTTGCCTCAGGTACCGAGCGGATGTGTAGTTGTGGAAGTATTCATGATTGAGAATAGCTCCTGCTACAATTACCAAGAGTGACTAGAGACATTGTGCAATGTTAAAAGTTTATATTGTTCTTTTTTTTAAGATTTTATTTATTTATTTTTAGAGAGGGAAGGGAGGGAGATAGAGAAACATCAATGTGCAGTTGCTGGGGGTCATGGCCTGCAACCCAGGCATGTACCCTGACTGAGAATTGAACCTGTGACACTTTGGTTTGCAGCCCGTGTGCTCAATCCACTGAGCTATGCCAGCCAGGGCTAAAAGTTTATATTCTTCTTAAACGTGTTTTTTTAAATTATATTTTTATAGAATGTATAAAATAAGAGATATTCTTTCCATGGAGAACTAGGCGAACACTATATACTATAATTAAAAGTATTCAACAAAATTTAGTATCGAAAATATATATTAAAATTTTAGCTTTACTTAAATGCTGATATTTTTGTATTTATTAGTGATAATTTGTAAAAATTTGTGTTATCCATCATTAAAATAGATAATTTTGAATGTGTTAGGATAAAATATCTTATTGAAAAAATTGACATATATTCTACTTTAATAAAAATATTTTTGAATTCATTATCCTAATACAATTATATTTATTTGTGTTTTAAGTAATTATTTTAACAAGAAAAAATTATGTGAAAATATTAACTGTGATTTTTAGTAGTTTTTATTCATTTTGCTGAGGGAAATAAAGGTAAATCTTATAAAATAAGTATATAGTGGATTATAAATTACAGGCATATTTATTTTATTATCCTGTAAATATTAACCAGACTATCCAAAGGACACTTAGAGACACTCACTAATAACTTAAATTAGTCATCATTGGTATTTTGTCAACTTTCAATCATGTGAAAACTGAAAGCTTGACAGAAATGTTTTGATTCCATCATGGTAAAAGAATTTTGCCAATGAAGGTGGAAAAATGCATCCTATTAAATTGTTTGTTTGGTTATTGTTCTTTTAAAAAATTTAACCTATAAATACGTAGAACTTTATTTGTAATTCCTGCTTCAAAACTTACAGTTATTGTACCTGGCCATAAAACTATGAACCCAAAACAAATTCTTCCCTGTTATCACTCCCCCTTGAGGTGTGTGTACTGTTCTCCTTCCCACTGAACGGTCAGTTAAAGTGCAGAGTCCATATGTTACAGGGTGCAACCAAGAGGGGGGACCCCAAATAGGTATTTGAAATGGGGTCCAGAACTCAAGGTGTCCAGGAGATTTTAAGGTGTCTTCACCCCTTCCCCCAAAGGTGTGAGTTGGGGGAAGGGGCACACAGAGCAAGAACATGCAGGGTAGCTTTGCAGCTAATCCATGGCATGGTCATTTAGCATACCTATAGCCTTTGTTGGTCACTTAGATATGCTAAATAGCTATGGCCATGCTCAAGGCCAGGGGGATGGAAAGGGATCTCCCCCCCCCCCGCCCCCCCCCGCCCCCCCCTCCACAAGATGTGACTGGGGGGCAGGTCCCCTGAGTTACAGCGCCTGCGTGGGAGCTGGGAGAAGATTGGCTCCATGACATGGGGTGACACCTGCCTAGGCCCACGATGGCGACCAGAAAAGCTGAAGAAGACAGCAGATTGAGGGCAAGTGTGCCCAAGTGTAGGAGGAGTCGGAAATGGGGCTGCAGAAGAAGATTGGCGCGGGGGATTTAAACCCAGACACAGCAGCCATTGGGGGAGAACCATGCGCAGCCCTGAGAGGAGAGAGCCATGTGGCTGTGGAGGTGCAGAGAGGATCACGGCCATTGGAGAGAGAGCCACACAGCTTTAGCAGAGTGAAGACTCCCGCAGCCCTGAGAGAGGGAGAACCACGTGGCAGCCCTGGAGGAGAGAACCACGTGGCCTTGACAGAGTGGAGACTCCCGTGGCCCTGGGAGAGGAGAGAATCACGCGGTAGCCCTGGAGGAGAGAACCACGCGGCCTTGACAGAGTGGAGACTCCCGTGGCCCTGGGAGAGAGGACCACGTGCCTGTGCCAGAGTGGGGACCCCCACAGCTTTAGAAAGGGGAACCACCACCTGGTTTTAGCAGAGATCCTGGCAACTCAGCCGAGGGTGCCGGGAACCCAGGGAGGTCTCCCAGTCAAGAGGAATTACTAACTGAGAAGAACCAGAGGACTGCCTGAGCCATGGACTTCTATTTCCTTTCCTGAGATACGGTACTCTAGACTGGGCAAAGGGGGAAGGAAGGAAGGAAGGACTGTGTGTTCGTGGGTGTTTTTAGGGACTTTAGGATTTTTTTGATAAAGACATTAGGTCACTACTTTAAGTTAGTATAGCATTAAATAAACATTTCCTTTCCTTTTCACGAATCTCTGGCATTGAGAGACGTCTTTCCTAGGGCGGCAGACATAATGGACCCGGGGCCTTCCTTCAATAATAGTATATCATCCTAGGCGCCCCCTTGTTGTGTTCTGTAACACATGTCCCTCTCCTTTCTCTGTCTCTCCTGGTGCCCATCACTATGGTGAGCAATAAGCTGACTCTTAAGTCACTGCCAGTTGAGAAGAAAGAAGATGAGAGAAAAGAAATGGTAAATAACCAGTGTTCCCAAGCTGAGTCCTGGGTGCAGGTTGGAGGCAATGGCAGGCAGGTTGTGTCCACCCAAGAGGACGACAGCTTCCCATGGAGCATAAAAACAGCATGCAGAGCAACAGGAGGCTGCTTTAGTGAGGTTTTCTGTAGTTCCCGCCTGGCAGAAAGCTGCTGAGCAAGAACCTTCCTGATGCAGAGGCAGAGGTTTACAGCCACCCAGCCACACTCAGTGATGTTGAATTTGGAAATGAGGGAAACATGAAGTGAATTCTTAGAAAGCAAGTCTGCAGTCAGTCTTTTTTGTTGGCCAACTTTGCAACCATGTCAAAACCTTTCGTCTCAGACCTTCAGTGAGTTCACTCAGAATCAATTTTTGTGAAATCAAAATTAAAAAACTGCCCCCTACCTACTTTCACTGAAGAGAAGGGGCATGATATTTAAAAGTACACTGACATTTAACGAAAGCCAGTTTGCTATTAACTAATAGCTTTCGTTGTTAAAAATTTAAGCAAATACTGAAATCATCATTTTACAAAGACATTTTGGTTTCATTGTTTGAAAATTATCATTGATCACCCGCAAAATAGTTCAGTTAACAAGATTCCGTGAGTGTGGAGAGCCAACCACTGCAGAGTATGTATTGCGAAATTCCTGAATGAAAACTGGCTTATTGCTCTAGTTGGGCATTTTATTTTCTTTATCCTCACCCAAGGACATGCTTATTGACTTTTTAATAGTTCATTCTTATATTTTTTCATTACATTTATCCCCCTTATACTCTCTTTTACCATGCTTGTTGAGTTTAGAGAGAGGGAGAGAAACATCCATGTGAGAAAGAAACATTGATTGGTTGTGTTTCACTTGCACCCTGACTGGGGATGAAAACCGCAACCTGACCGTGTGCTCTGACCGGGAATTGAACCCATGACCTTTCAGTTTATGGAATGATGCTCCAACCAACTGAGCCACACCAGTAAGGGCATCTCCTTGTAGTTTTGATTTGTATTTTCCTGTTGATTAATGATGTTGAGCATCTTTTGATGAGTCTGTTGGCCATTTTGATGTCCTCTTTGGAGAAATGTCTATTTAGTTACCCTCTCGATTTTTAATCAATTTTTTTCTTTTCTGATTTTCAGTTGTTTGAGCTTTTTATATATTTTGGATAACTTCTGCAAACTATCTAATATATAGCTTGCAAAATTTTTATCCCATGCTGTAGGTTGTCTTTTATTTGTTTCTTTGGCTGTGCAGAAGCTTTTGAGTTTGATGTAGCCCATCTGCTGATATTTTCTTTTGTTGTTTGCTTTTAGCATCACACCCAAAAAGTTATTTCCAAAACCATTTCAATGAGCTTCTTCTCTGTGTTTTTTCCTAAGAACTTTTTTGGTATCAAGTCTTATGTTTAAGTCTTTGATCCATTTCAAGTTAGTTCTTGTGAGTGGTGTGAGTTACAGGTACAATTCCATTATTCTGTAGGTATTTCTCCAGTTTCCTCCACTTGTTAAAGAGACTGTCCTTTCGTCATTGGGTATTCTTGGCTCCCTCGTCAAATATTAGTTGACCATATGCTGGGGTTTAATCTGGTCCCTGTCTTCTGCTCCATTGGTCAGTGCGTCTGTTACTGCGCCAGTACTATACTATTTCTATTACTATGATTGTAGTGTAGTATGCTCAAGATTGCTTTGACTATTCAAGGTCTTTCGTGGTCCTATACACATTTTAGGATTATTTCTTCTATTTCTGTGAAGAATGCCTTTGGTATTCTTATAGGGATTGTGTTGAATTTGTAGATGGCTTTGAATAGTATGGTCATTTTTACAGATTAGTTCTTACAATTCATGACTGTGGAATGTCTTTCCATTTCTTTGTGTCTTCTTTGGTTTTTATTTTCAGCAAAGTTTTGTATTTTTTATTGTATAGGTCTTTTGCTTCCTTGATTACATTGATTTCTGAGTGTTTTATTGTTTTTGATGCTACTATGAATAAAATGGTTTTCTTTCTTTTTCAGATGTTTCATTATGGGTATAAAGGAGTGCAATTGATTTCTGCACGTTGGTTTTGTATCCTGCCACTTTACTGAAATCCATGATTAATTCCAGCAGAAATTTTGGGGGATTTTCCTTTAGGGTCAAATCATCAGCAAATAAGGGCAAGTTTATGTCTTTCTTTTCAGTTTGGATGCCTTGTAGTTCTTTGTCTTGCCTAATTGCTCTAGCTGGGACTTTCAGTACTACATCGAATAAGAGTGGTTAGAGGGTGCATCTTCACCTTGTTCCTAATCTTAAGAAAACACGGTTGATTTTTTTTTTCTTCTATTGAGTAGAATGTTGGTGGGAAGTTTGTCATATAGGCCCTTTCTTATGTTGTGGCATGTTCCTTCTGTCTCCAGTCTGTTAAGTGTTTTTATCGTGAAAGTATGTATTTTGTCACATGCTTTCTCTGTAACTACAGAGATGATGTTATTTTTATATTTCATTTTATTGGTGTGATATATTACATTTATTGATATATGTATATTGAACCATCTCGGCATCCCAGGAATAAATCCCCACTGGTCATGGTATATAATCTTCTTAATGTGTTTTTGTATTTAGATTGCTAATATTGTGTTAAGAATTTTTGCAGCTGTATTCATTAGGGATCATAGTCTGTAACTTTTATAGTTTCTGTAGTTTTCTTGTGGTATCCTTATCTGATTTTAGTATCAAAATAATGCTGATCTCATAGAATAAGTTTGAAAGTGTTCCCTTCTCAACATTTTGTAAGACTTTGAAGAGAGTTGACACTAACTGTTTTTTAAATGTTTGGTAGAATTCTTCAATGAAGCAATCTAGTCCTGGAGTTTTCTGTGTTGGAAGTTTTTGATTACTAATTCAATCTCTTTCCTCACTATTGAGCTCTTCAAATTTTCTATTTTTTTGTCTGTCTTGGTACGTTGTATGTTTCTAGAAATGTATGCATTTCTTCTAGGTAATATAATTTGTTCGCATATTATCCATAGCAGTCTTTTATGATTCTTTGTATTTCTGTAGTATCGACTATAACATCTCCTCTTTCCTTTCTAATTTTATTTGTCTTCTCTCTTTTTTCTCAATTAATATAGCTTAGCTTTTGTCAATTTCATTTATATTTTCAAAGAACCATCTCTAAATTTTGTTATCCTATTGATTTACTGGTCTCTATTACATATATTTCTGAGCTGATCCTTATTATTTTCTTCCATTTGTTAACCTTGGGCATAATTTATTATTTTTGTAGTTCCTTAAGGTATAAAGTTACATTGTTTATTTGAGATCTAATTTCTTAATATATGTGTTGTTATAAACTTTCCTCTCAGAAGTGCTTTTACTGCATCCCATAATATTTTATACTATGTGTTTCCATCTTCATTTATTTTGAGATTTCATACTATTTTTGTTTGATCCAATGGTTGCTTAGAAATGTGTTGTTTAGTTTCCACATATTTGTAGAAACTCTCACTTTCCTCTTGTTGTTGATTTGTAATTTCATTCCATTGCGATTAGAGAACATAGTTGATATTTTAATCTTCCTAAATTTGCTACATTTTTTATGGCCTAACATATAATCTATCCTAGAAAAATTTCTCTGTGCACTTGAGAATAATGTATATTCTGCTGCTGATGGATGGGATGTTCTTTGAAAAGGACAGCAGGGGAAGCCTAGCCCAGGGTGTCAGAGCCCGAGTAGAGTGGTGAGGGCAGTCCCAAGGGGGGAGAGGCAGCGGCAATGGCAGAAGACTGGTTATGGGAAGTGGGGAGCAGTTTCAACCAAAAACGTAAACACATTAAGTATAATAGGAGATAGTTTCTCACCATCAAAGTGGAATAAATGTAAGGCAAAAGGAAAAAAAGTCAAATAAACTCTGTGGCATTGGGTTAAAATGGAAGATATTTCTGTGAGTACATACTTTTCAATATACAGATGTAAATATACAGAAATGAACCTAGATATAAATGTATCTGGGCACGCATGCATACACATTCATACGCATATTCCTTAGTCTATCCAACAACGTCCCAACAGCAGTGAACATACCCAGTACTCAGATCTGTCTTGGAGTACAATTCTCCCACCATCCACCAAGGAACCAGCTCCTTGGGGAAATGGTTGATTCCAGAGCTTGTGCAGGGAAAATGTAAGATGAGGCTTGAAATTCTGGCTGTGCTGGAAGTAAGGAACTGCTCGGAGAGAGATGGATACATACCAGAAGGGCACAGAAGGCTGCTTGAAGAGACTATTAACAGACAACTCTGGGAATTTAAACATGAAAATAAGTGATAATATTGAATTAGAACACATTCCCAAAATTGGAAACTGAATTTACACTGATAGATGTAAATAATGGAAGGTTTGGTGGGGAACAGGATATTTTCACTCTCAAAGTAACTTCTCACGAAATACTACTTCGTTACAAATGAAGGAGAGTATTTTTACAGAGAAGTGTGGCAGACACCACCTAAATCAAGCGATCCCATGTATGACAGGTAATGAGACAAATCAGAATTGTATGCTCCTTAATAGGGAAAGAACACAGTATCACCTCTGGGATATCATTGCCAAAGATGCATACACCAACCACAATCGTGTGAAGCATCAGGAAAACCCAAATTAAAATAATTCTCCTGTAATCTCTGAAGTGTCAGATTACAATATGGAGGAAAACGTTCATGTTTAAAGAGAGTGAGGAAACATAAAGCCAATCCTGGGATGTTGTTACGAAGGATGTGGTTGGGATGGTTGGCAAGGTTCCTGTGGACCGAGGAGAAGGTGGTCCTAGCACATTCTTCATAACTCCACCCCAGTGGCGTTCTTATGGTGCGTATACAGGAGGATTTCCTGCTCTGTAGGAAAAATACTCTAAAAGTTTTAGGAGTGATGGGTCATCAATCCAGCAATTGACTCTCAAGTGATTTAAGAATGAAAATATGCTTTCTTTGTAGTATCCCTGCCTCTTTTTTCTTAGCCTGGAATTGTCCAAAAAATAAAATCTGAGCCTGAGCATATAAAGTTCTCCTTAAGAGATAAATACAAAATAATCTGAGAGAAGCCCTGAACTAATTTATCAGAATTCTATTCCCTCACCTGATTTTATTCCCATTTTTCATTTAGATAATGTGATCAGAGACCACCTCGTGAATTTATATAGTAAGTTATTACTGATACGATATGGAAAAGTCAGGCAGACTCAGTGACACCAGCCTTCTGGTGAGAAGGAAGGAAATGAAGGAAGGAAGGAAACATCAATGGGAAATTTCTCTAAGTGGAAAGTCTTTCCCATGGGCTAAGATAAGCTTTTAACAGGGCAGTGATAAGATATAATTTCCTGGATGCCACATGAAGAACTACTGAGAGGAAAGCGCACATAAAAGCATATAGGCAAGATGGACTCATGTAATCCTTTTCTTTGTCCAAATTTATTTTGAGGATATGAGGAACTAAAAGGAAATGTCACATCCCAGGAGAGAAACTGAGCCACAGTGTGGCTAGGCCAAAGTCTGTGAACAGAATAGAGCCAGCAGTGCAGCCAGAGACCCATTCAATCAGCTTGGTCCAGGTGAACCACTGGTCTGGGACCAAGTGGGTCTGAATCACCCACAGCCATAAATTGATTTTACCTAAGAAATAAAATAAACCGTAAAGTGGGTGATAAGCATGAAGATCAGCCAGCCAAATGCAGTTCGAAAGCCAGAGAACCAAAAGTAGAAAAATGGATTTCAAAAGCAAGTACATAGATGAAGCTACTATGAAAAAATTAAAAATAGAGCTATCATATGATCCAGCAATTCCACTTCTGGATGTTTATCCAGAAGAAATTAAAGCAGTATAGCAGAGAGATACCTGCACTCCCATGTTCACTACAACATTGTGCACAGTAGCCAGACATGGAAACACCCTAAATGCCTGTGGGCGAATGACTAGATAAAGAGAACGTGTGTATACACATACACCATGGGATATTATCGAGCCTTAAAAATGAAGTGAATTTTGCCATTTGTAATAACGTGGGTAAACCTGGAGGGCATTATGCTAAGTGAAATGAGCCAAACATAGTCAAGTACGGCATGATCTCACTTATATGTTTAATCAAAAATAATCAAACTCACAGAAACAGAGAGCAGAATAGTGGTTATCAGGAGCCAGGGAGAAGAGGAAATGAGGAGATGTTGGTTCAAGTATACAAAGTTTCAGTTATTAAATGACTCTGTTCTGGAGACCTAATGTGGGGCAATATGACTGCAGTTAACAATACTTTATAGTATACTTAAAATTTGCTAAGAGAGTAAATCTTTGTTGTCACTAGAAAGTAGGGAGGGAGGGAGGAAGGAAAGAAAGGGGAAGGAAGGAAATGAGGAAGGGAAGGAAATGAAGGAAGGAAGGAAATATCAAGTTCTTAAATAAGTCTTTGGAGAAAATGATATAACTGAGTGAATCAAACATAATTCTGGGTGAACCATACATGAGTTTTCTTTGCCTGGGTAACTGAGTGATGGGTATACGTGGAAGTGATTTCAGTTTTAAATTCACAATAACATCTCTGTAGGCAGGTAACCCTCTGATAATCACATGTAATTAAAGTTAGATTTTTCGACTGTTTTAAAGCAGCCTCTTCTGTTCCAAGGTATGTTTTTCTTTTATTGAGTTCCACCCTGGCTTGCTCCATCTGTCGGGTCACTCTTCTGTGATATAAATGATCTAAACTCTCAGACCCCTTCCAGACTTATCTTGAGTCCTGTCATAAACATCCACATTTTATCTACTCTAAACCCCAAAAGATTGGTGCTTGTATTTCTCTTAATTATTTTCCCTTTTGACCTGTGTATCTTTTTTCTTTGCATCAATGTCAAAATTCTTCTGCATGACACAGAGGAGGAGAATATTTCTTCTCTCTGAAAATGGGAAATGTCATGTATTTTCCCATTTTCCCAGAAAACCCATACACATTTACCATGTATCTGAATAAAAGAAAAAGAATAACATTTGGTAAATGTGTTTCATATTATGATAAAGTCTGTTGGTTGAATTGTCTTTCTAATGCATTCCCTGAAGAAACTCATATAGATCATATGAGGACATACTGACTGAATGACTTCATTGCCCTTTCCAAACTTGTAAGCGGAGACAAACGTATGTAGGAAGATACCTGTGCCATGTGCTCCACTCCGATGCAGTCACCACACCTGCAGAACAATTCTTCCTGGAAATGGCTGTGTGAGAAAGGGTCACGTCATCAGAATGGGCTTAACCCATGTGCTAGAAATAGATCTCTGACAGGATTTTTAAGCTCTACATGCTGTCAGAGGAAAATCTTTTGAGCTATTAGCTGTTCATATTCTGACAGTAAAAAAATATTCTCTTGAGACGGAGGCTACTCCCTGTGAGCCTGACATCACGGCACTGGCTTTATCCCTTAATGGATGCTTTCTGTCCTCTGTGCGATGTCAGTCCTTAAGATTCAGGAGGGGAACGTGAAGAATTGTGATTCCTTTTTTTAAAATATATTTTATTGATGATGCTATTACAGTTGTCCCATTTTCCTCCCTTCACCCCCCTCTGCCCTGCACACCCCCTCCCACCCACATTCCCCGAGTTTAGTTCATGCCCATGGGTCGTACATATAAGTTGTTTGGCTTCTAGATTTCCTATACTATTCTTACCCTCCCCTGTCTGTTTTCTACCTACCATTTATGCTCCTTATTCTCTGTACCTTTTCCCCCTCTCTCCCTGTCCCACTTCCCTGCTGATAACCCTCTGTGTGATTTCCATTTCTGTGATTCTGTTCCTGTTCTAGTTGTTTGCTTAGTTTCTTTTTCATTTAGGTTTGGTTGTTAATAACTGTGAGTTTGTTGTTATTTTACTGTTCATATTTTTTATCTTCTTTTCCTTAGATAAGTCCCTTTAACATTTCATATAAGAAGGGCTTGGTGATGATGAACTCCTTTAACTTGAGCTTATCTGAGAAGCACTTTATCTGCCCTTCCCTTCTAAATGAGAGCTTTGCTGGATAGAGCAATCTTGGATGTAGGTCGTGCCTTTCATGACTTGGAATACTTCTTTCCAGCCCTTTCTTGCTGGCAAGGTTTCTTTTGAGAAATCAGCTGATAGTCTTATGGGAACTCCTCTGTAGGTAACTCTTTCCTTTTCTCTTGCTGCTTTTAAGATTCTCTTATCTTTAATCTTGGCTAAGGTAATTATGATGTACCTTGGTGTGTTCCATCTCGGGTCCAATTTCTTTGGGACTCTTTGAGCTTCTTGGACTTCCTGGAAGTCTATTTCTTTTGCCAGATTGGGGAATTCTCCTTCATTATTTGTTCAAATAAGTTTTCAATTTCTTGGTCTTACTCATCTCCTTCTGGCTCCCCTATGATTTGGATGTTGGAATGTTTAAAGATGTCCTGGAGGTTCCTAAGCCTCTCCTCATTTTTTTTTTGAATTCTTGTTTCTTCATTCTTTTCTGGTTGAATATTTCTTTCTTCCTTCTGGTCCGCACCATTGATTTGAGTCCCAGTTTCCTTCCCATCACTGTTGGTTTCCTGTACATTTTTATTTATTTCACTTAGTATAGCCCTCATTTTCCCCTCTAATTTGCAACTATATTTAACCAATTCTGTGAGCATCCTGATGACCAGTGCTTTGAACTGTGCATCTGATAGGTTGGGTATCTCTTCATTGCTTAGTCATATTTTTTCTGGAGCTTTGATCTGTTCTTTCATTGGGGTCATTTTTTTTTTGTCTCGGTGCACCTGTTACATAATAAGGGACAGAGCCTTAGGTGTTTACCAGGGCAGAGCAAACCACATTGCTGGGTTGTGAAGCTCTATGTGGGGGAGGGGTCTGAGAGGGAGCAATGCCACTTGCTCCACTCTCTGCCAATTTTCAGTCACTTCCTGAGCTACCCACAATCAAATTGGGCCCATCTGGTGCTGATTCCCAGGTGGGTGGGTTTCTGTACATCCTAGGACCCTGTGGGTCTCTCCAAGGAACTCTCCTGTGAGGCTGGGAGTTTCTCCCACTGCTGCCTCAACTGCAGAGGTTTTTTCAGTCAGAGGCTTTGAGGCTTTATTTCCCTGTGCTGGAAACTTGTGTTGCATGGTCTGTTTCTCTCCCAAGTTGTTCCTCCTGGTTTATCTGCACACAAATGTGGGACTGCCCTCTCTGCCAGCCACTACTGTGCTAGGTTCGCCAGCCACTCCCCGCCTCTGTTCTCTCTGCCCTGCTGCCCCTCACTGCTCCTCCTACTGGTCTGGATGAATGTTTCTTCTTTAACTCCTTGGTTGTTGGACTTCCATACAGTTCAATTTTCTGTCAGTTCTGGTTGCTTTTGTTTTTAAATTTGTTGTTGTCCTTCTTTTGGTTGTGTGAGTAGGCACAGTGTGTCTATCTACGCCTCCATCTTGGCCAGAAGTACCCCTAAACCTTTACTTTCTTTGCTGCAAACTGTTGTTTGTGTTTGATTGGGCTTTAATTTGCACAGATGAATGAACCCCTTCAGTTTAGTAATATTTGTTATTTGTAACTTTTATTCATAATTTGTTATTTGTAATTTATAAAATTATATAATTTGTATGGTGAATATACATTCACCATGTAAACTGCAGATTATCTAAATACATATAATTAGTTTTAAAAGCGTTGTTTGTAAGTATAGAAGGGAAGGGAGATGAGGAGGAAAGTCAAGAGCTCAGCACAGGGCTGACAGTGCTGGGCTCCATGTCTGGGCTCTGGGCAATGACTTGCACACCTTCCCCCACTCCTCACTCAGGGCGCTGCCCTCTGTGGAGGCCAAGTTGGGTCTTCCCCTTCTTCTGGGGCGTGGTCATTCGTATTTCCTCAATGCTCTGTTGCTTTTAAGAAGTTGGTTTTTGTATTACACATGCCATTTTTAGCTAATTTCAGTGGGAGGATTTGTCTATAGATTCTATCCAAGTTTGTCAGGAATGGACTTTCTAAGGCAAATGGTTGGTCTTAGAGAAGAGGATCAGAGTCTGAATCTTAAATCGTGATGTGAGGATGGTCTGTCAGGAGTTTTCTAAGTGAAGAGATTTTATGTGACTTGTTCTTTGAAAACATTATTCATGCACATACAAGTGGTTTCAAAATAGACTCAAGAATATACAAAATTAAGTGAGTCACGTTGTCTCCCTGCTCCCTCAGTCACCTGAGTCCTCTCCCAGGAAACCATCCCAGTGAGTCACTTCTGATTCTTCCTCCCAGGAAAATCTACCTATTCATTAATGTTGCTGTTGTGTGTGTAAGAAGAGCTCAGGCCACAGACTGGGAGAAAATGTTTGCAATTCAATCCTTTTAGAATATACATAAGAACCCTCAACTCAACAATCAGAAAACTATATCTCAATAAAGATGATCAAAATTCCAAACAGACTACTCCATGAAAGAATTTATGCTTGCCTTGTCCAGGTGGTTCAGTTGGTTAGAGGGTCATGAGTACCAGAATGTTGTGGCTTTGATGCCTGGTCAGGGTGCCTATGATGGGGAACTGATCAATAACTCTCTCTGTCTCTCTCCCCCTTCCTCTTTCTCTCTCTCAAATCAGTTAACATGGCCTTGGGTGACATTTTCTTTTTTAAAGCTTACTGCAGAATGAACAGTATGCTTTATAATGGCTACAGCAGCCTCATATGCATCTCTTTACTGAGTCTCTTGATGTCGTTTTCTCCTGTGCTGATTTATTGTACAAGTTGTTTTGTGCAGTAATGTGCTTGCAGGCTTGCAGCCCAGGAGCAACAGGCTAAGCCATGCAGTCCTGGTGAGCAGGAGGGAGACCATCCAGGTGTGAGTGCCTCTGTGTTGTTCGCACAACCACAACATCGCACAACCACACATTTCTCAGGGTGGATCACCACAGTTAGGTGGCACATGAATGAATGTAAGTGCATCAAATAAACACGCTGGGCACCTTACACTTACATGAGAAAGTGTGTCAATTCTATTTTAACTTAAAAATAATGTTCATGGTGGATTTTGTGGACAAACCTGGCATTCAGTGAAGGATCCCTAAACAGTGGAATTAAGAATATTGTGAACACTGACACCCACAGATTAGATTGTCAAGAGTCACTTCCAACAGTTCATGACCCCAGGAGCTCTAGGATCCCTGAGCATCCACAGTGAGGGGCAAAGAGCAGGATAACAGGAAGCCAACTAGGGGAGGTCTGGACCCACCAGAGATGAGGCCCACTCGCACAGTGATGTAAAAAGTGAAAACGGATTCCAGTATGTAGGAGGTGACACAGGTGACCACCAGCGTCAGGATGGTGTGGGTGGCTCTGGTCACTGGAGGGCATTGGTGGTGGCTGCAGGGGTGTGAATGTGCTGCTGCCTCTGGAGGTGTCTGTGTAGGTGAAGTACCAGGGAGATGCTGCACCAGACCGTTAGGACCGTGAATGTGACACAGGACATAACCACAGGATGGCACCCTCAGGCAGGTCTGGTGACCATGGATAGAGATGGCAATGACTGAGATGCCTTCAGGAGCAGTGGGCAGGAGACACAGAAAGTGTCCCCTGTTCCCTGGGTGGAGCTTGAGCCTAGAGTCACATGTCATTGGGGTGCAGGGACATCTGCACTGGCAGCTCCCATCACAATGTTTCCCGCCGGGCCCTTTCCTTCAGCTCCTTCTCTTGTCTGAACTCTGTCCTCAAGTCCCTCACACTGTCCCCCTGTGACCCGGGCTGGTCTTCCTGTGCATTCAAGTCCCACAGTTCTCGCTGCTCACGGCCTCAGGTCTGTTCTGTGGCTTTTCTTGAAATAAAATAAGCTCCCAATATCCCACATAAAAATGTTTTTATGAGTAAGTAGAATTTTTTGGATTCCATTATTTCTTCCAAGGAATCAGTCAGAGGGTTAATCGCCGAGAGCGAGCATTTGAAGATTTTCATTATGTTGACTGAGAGCCACTTTCTAAATCCTCTGCTTGACTTTACCCCACAGTAGAGAAAACAGCATGTACCTTCCACCCTCGTATGACAAATTATGAGCTACCTTCCCTTCCCAAGGGTGGGAAGAACATTGAAATGTGGATTCAAGGCCTTTCCCAACCTGGGTCTTACTGCATCACAGAATTGTGTGCATCCAAGTCTACTCGAGACCAGGGTAGCTCGTGGGCTTGTCACAAAATACTCAAATTTCTCCCCAAAACTGCTCTCAGAATATTGGGTATGAAGTCCAAGTTACAACTTTTTCAGCTTTGAATATTTTTTTATTTTTCCATTACAATTGCTGTACAATATTATACCAGTTTCAGCTGGAAAGTACAGTGATTAAACATTTACATATCTTATTGAGTAATCTCCGTGATAAATCTAGGACTCATCTGACACCATAAATATTCACAACAATACTACTGACTGTACTACCTGTGCTGCACTGTACATCCTAGTAATAAGTACTCAGGGCTGGTACACGACAACCATCATATTCTTGTTGACTGGGTGGAAGTTATGAGAGGGGGAAAGGAAGGTGAGTGTAGAAGTGGTGAAGAGCACAGCAGGACAATCTCAGAATATGTGCCCGTAAGTTACAAGTGAATGACAATCACCAAATGCTGAATGTATGACAGGGACACCTGACTGTCACCAACCTGGGTGAGTCACCAGGATGAATGTCCCCACTGTTGGGACAAGGGGGTACAGTGTCCAGTCCTTGTTCTTTCCTCTTCCACAGTCCTGGCTCCCTTGGTGGTCCCATCCATGCTCACAGATTTAAATGTCATTTTTGTAGTATCACCTTCTAGTCTATGTCTCCAGATCAGACATTTCTCCTCAAGGTCCCCACACTCATCTGTCCAACCTGACACCTCACTGGTGTTTCTAACACACATCTCACCTTGACCTCTTTACCCCTCCCCCAAACATGCTCCTGCCAGAGTCTTCCCCCTTTCTGGTGATATAAGCCCATCTTTCTGCTGGCACAGTGCACCTGTGGGGTGCTCTTCTTGACTCCTTTCCCACACCCCAGATTGAATCCTTAGGAAATGCTGTGAAATCCATCTTCCAAATGCCTTCAGGGTCCAGTCCCTTCCCCCTGTTTCCACCACTCACAGCCCCATCAGAACACCCAGCACCTGCAGCCTGGAACCATGGGAGCTTCCCCACACCTTTCCCTGCTGCCTTGCTGGTCCCTTGTCTCCTGATTCTGTTCTCAGCTCAGCAGCCAGACTGACTCTGTGGCCCAAAGGCTCTCCCTTGAGGAACTCTCAGAGGAAGCCACTAAAGGACATGGGCTCCTTGGCCATGACCTTCCAGGAATCGGCATACACAGAATGAGAGCAGTGTCTGCAGTGGATTAGGGACAGTGGACACTGGAACAGTTCCTGCTTTAAGCAGGTGTACTACCCTTAGATTGGTCAGCTCTCTGACCACCACATGGACACCCCTCAAGTCTACAATAAGGGGCCTTGGAAGCTTGGGGAGACTCCTAGGCAAGAAAGCGGTGCTAGATTATAATTAGGGGACTCAACCAGCCATTGCCAGAGGTTCTAAAAGGCCACATTCAGATGTGCGGAAGGAAACCCTTAATTACACATGGAGCACAGGTAGTCCCAGGGAACATAGGTGGGGAGCTAGGCGGTCCCCTTGTCCCATGGCACACAGTCTGTCCCTCCCGGATTGTCTCCACACCTGATTGTAAGTTTATGAAGGTAAAGTGACTTAGAACAGCTTAACAAATGGGCTGAAGGTGTAGATAGAATAACACCTACCAGAAACTATTCCCCTTGGAGTTTTTAATCTAATTCACTTATAATATATATACATGGTACTAATTTTAGAATAAATCTTTCTATAGCTGAAAAAAGTTAAATAAAAGGAAAGTCACACTGTATCTATGTTTGCTCAAAAGTAACTCACTCAACATCCTTCCATCGTCCCCCAGGCCTGCATGATGTGGTTGGAACTTGACCTCTCTCAATGACTCTGCTGCAGCCACAGGGGCCTCCCGGCTGTTTCAAGACCACACAGGCAGGCTCCCTCCCTAGGGTGCCCACAAAATAAGCAAAATAAGTCAGTCAGAAAAAGCTAAGAACCATATGATTTCACTCACACGTGGGATATAAACCTGAAACTCGTGGACACAGAGAGCAGTGTGCTGGTTCCCAGAGGGAAGAGGGTTGGGGGAGGAGGGGCCTCATACCTGGTGAGGGAAGGTGGTTTGACTCTGGGTGGTGGGCACCCAGTGCAGTGTACAGATCCTGTATCGTAGAAATGTGTACCTGAACCCTATACCATCACATTTATTAAATGTACCCCAATACATTTAATAAAGACACACCCCAATAACTTTATTTTATTTTATTTTTTAAAGATTTCATTTATTTTCCCTGGCTGCTGTAGCTCAGTCAATTGAGCATGGTTGTGAATTAAAGGGTTGACTGATTCCCTGAAGGGCACATGCCTGGGTTGTGGGCCAGGTTCCCAGTGGTGGCCACATGAGAGGCAACCACACATTGATGTTTCTGTTTATTTATATTTAGTGAGGGGGAAGGGAGAAAGAGAGGGAGAGAAACATCAATGTGTGGTTGCCTCTCACACTCCCCCAACCAGGGACCTGGCCTGCAACCCAAGTATGTGCCTTAGACTGGGAATTAAACAAGAACCCTTTGGTTTGTGGCTGGTGCTTAATCCACTTAGCCAGGGCCCAAAATATATTTTTTAAAAATCAATAATAGGCAAAACACTTACAAAACAAACAAATAACAAATGTCCAAAAGATAAAGGCTTAGGAGTAGATGCAGGTCACTGACATGGGAGTCAGGGATTCTGCAAGTCCCAAGCGGAGGCTGCAGTGACTGTTTAGCACCAAACCGGGCAAGGCAGCTGTGTGACAGTGGGAAAGAAAGTTGTCAGGAACAAATTCAGGTTGGCCTCTGAAGTGTCACATTCTCCCACAGTCCACCACATGCTCAGAATGTCCCACCCTGAGAATCCCCAAAACCCAGCTGTGACCCAAGGTCCATATGCCCCCACTTCCTGCCCTGAGGGTCTCACCGTTGAGAGCTGTGAGAGACACATCAGAGCCCTGGGCACTGTCACTGTCTGGGGAAGACACAACAGCAGAGTTACAGGGTGGGGGAGCCCTCGTCACAGACTCCAGCCCACACTCTCCCAAGGGTCCCAGATGTCACCTCCCCAACACCCAGACTTACAGGCAGTCTTAGTGTAGCTCTTCCTGCCTCTGTCTGTGGGAAGAAAATGTTCTGTGAGACGTCAGGGGGAAGGCTGGGTCCTGTGACCCTAAAGGAACCCCACACTCCTGAAACACAGAGATGTTTCTGGAACTGTGACTGAACACCAGGGTAGGATCAGGAAATACTGGAAAAATACATGTACAGGAATGGACCAACCACCAGTCTGGACATGCGTCCTCAGCAGAGAACTTTGCCTGTGACCTCTGAGAGCTGGGAATCAGTCCCCATTGTTAGAACCATCAGGTGATAAATTTGTCCCTCACTTTCCCATGGCCCTCACTAAAGAGTCTCTTAGGAAATAGGCCCCAGATGGACAAGCACCCATGTGGGGATACGATGCCCATTAAGGAGGCAGAGCACACTTCTACCTGGGCTCGACCCCCAGGGAAACAGGAAACTCAGCCCCACTCCTTGTCCACCTGAGCACTTCTTCCTCCACAGCACAGCTCCAGTGACCACAGCTCCAAGGAGACCCAGGGCAGCAGCGATGACCATGATGGTGATGGTGGTCTGAGGAGGGGGGTCTGCGAGGGGAAGGTGAGAGGTCAACCTCAGGCCTGAGTCCTAACCCTGCTCAGGGACACCCTGAGGAGAGGCTCTGAGCCCAGGCCCCCTCCTCACCCCATCTCAGGGTCAGGGGCTCGGGCAGCCCCTGGTGCTGGACGTGGCATGTGTATCTCTGCTCCTCTCCAGGGGGCACGACCACAGCTGCCCACTTCTGGAAGGTTCCGTCCCCTGCAGGCCTGGTCTCCACAAGCTCCATGTTCTGGGTCAGGTCCTCCCCTTCACGCTGCCAGGTCAGGGTGATGTCCGCAGGGTAGAAGCCCAGAGCCCAGCACCTCAGGGTGACCTCATGTTCAGAGATGGGGTGGTGGGTCACATGTGTCTTTGGAGGGTCTGAGGGGAAGGTGAGAAAATTAAGGAATTTTGCATGGTCATGGGACACTCCAGCAGTGCTCATGTGACCACCCTGAGAGCAGACAGGACAGGGGGTTGGGGGAAGGGAGAGCGCCACCCAGACACCAGCCTGGACAGAGGCACCTGGGATAATCTATTTCTTGGAAAGTTCTAGAATCAGGGTGAGAACCTAGGGTAGGAGTGTCCAGGTCTCTAAGGGGAGACACAGACTCAGGTGGAGGCTGAATGACTCAGAAAACCCTGAGTGAGGTCTCCAGAGAAGGTCTCAGGAGGAGAACGAGGGAGAGTGTCCTGATGCACCAGGTGCTGCAGGGTGTGAGGGAACCACTGTGGGGTGTTTCAGGGAGAGACTGGGTCCCTTACTGTCCTTCAGAGAAAGCTGGGCCTGTGGGTGAGCCACAGAAAAGAACACCTGGTGGACTCTTTCACCTGTGAGCAGGAGGGACATTCTGACACTGCCCCATTTTCCTCCTCTCCTTGTAGGAAGCTGCCCCAGCCCACAGATCCCCTCCTCCTGGACACCCCCGCCCTGGTACCTGCTCTGAGCAGGGTCTCCTTCCCCTTCTCCAGGATAAGGTGGAGCCAGTGCACAAATGTGTCCTCCAGGGTGCCCCTCTGTCGCTCCGCAGCAGGGAGGTGCACTAACCTGCGCCTGGGGCGCGTTAGGATCTTTGCGTGCTTTTCAGTGACCGTGGTCCAGGAGCGCATGTCTTTGTTCAGGGGGACGTAGTCGGAGCCATCGTAGGCGAACCGGCTGAAACCGCGGAGGAAGTTCCTGTGCGACCCCACCACGCAGCCGGTCATTTCCTGGAAGGTGTGGGACTCTGACCCCACACGACGTTGGTCCCCAGTTACTTAAACCCGCTGGGAGAACAGGTGTGTCCCCGACCCAACCCGCCCGGATCCCACCCACCCTCCGTGACTGAACCTAACTGGAAAATGAAACCGGCCACGTCCTCGCAGGGTACTCTGACGATGGGGCCGTGGCAGATCCAGCAGCCTGGCGTGGACGCTCGGACTCTGAGAGTCGGGGCGACCCTGGCTAGTCCGTGACGACGGGGGTGGTGCCTGGACCTGGGTGCGCGGGGCTCACCGTCGTCGCTCTGGCCGGTCCTGGGCACGCAGCTTGTTCAGGTTCGCTCTGCTCATCTGTTCGTGCTGCTGGATTTTCCGCGTGAAGTTGTCCCTCTGCGGGTCATCTAAGATCTCTACCTCCAGCTTCAGCCTCGGACTCGCAGCGTCGCTGTCGAACTGCGCGACCTCTTTGTCGTCCACAAAGCCTACGGCGGTGTACCGAACCGTCCAGGTGACAGGTTCCGACACGGAGCTGGTGACAATTCTCAGGCTGTGGAGCCCTGGGGGCGGGGAGGACGTGCGTTCTCTGTCCGAGGTGGTTCCTGTAGGGGCCGGGGGCCCTGGAGACCGAAAAGGGGGTGGTGGTTGAGAGGGGGTGCGGGGAAGGGGGAGGGGGCGACTCCGGAATCTGGGGTCGGGGGTCTGGGCCGGGGTGCTGGAGACTAGCTTTTCCCGGGTCCCGCGCCGCAGCTGGGTCCCCTAGCTCCTGCCCCGCAGAGGCCGTTCCCTCCCGACCCCGCACTCACAGGCCCAGGTCTCGGTCAGGAGCATGGCATGCAAGAGCAGCAGGAGCAGCGTTCCGGGACCCATAAAGGAGCAAGACAGTAGGCATGTAACGAGTTCTTCTCGCCCTAGCGGATTTAAACCACCAAACTGACGCTGATTGGCTGCTCTATAGTCCGCTCTCACCCAATGGGAGTGGGAACTGCGGAATTGTTATGAATATTCAGGACCTGGGACCCGACTCCACCCTGACCCTTTCCCCTAGGGGGTGACCTCTCTGTCCCGCAGTCCCCGCCCACGTGCTGTTTTAGGGAGCGACTCTCAAAACATTTTGTATCAGAACATCTATACACTCCCACAGAATAGGGAGAACCTCCAAAATGATTTTGTTAGTGTAGATTATAGCTATCAATATTTAGCATACAAAGAATAAAACAGTTTGAAAATTATTAATTCATTCAGAATAATATTAAAAACCCCTCACATGTTAACAGAACTAATGTTTTTTATGAAAAAAAAACTATTCCCCAAATAAACAAGGTGGTGAGAAGAGTGGATTTGCTTACATTTGACATTTTTGCAAGTCTAGTACTTGTCTGTATCACTAGAAGACCACTGGATTTTCAGATGTTTCTCCTTTAATGTGTTATTTTGGCTGTGGTATATGAAAAAGTATACAGTCTCACACAGATATGTAGGAGGAGCATTTTAAATAACCTTTTCACATAAGTGTGGATATTCATGTTGGATCGTACACTAAAGCCACACAAATGGTAGTTCCTGAAAAGCTCTTTGCAAAGTGGAACCTGAAACAAATTCATTGAGTATTTCCTCTTCTGTTATGTTGCTTGAGTAGCTCTTGTACTGATGCAGGATTATTTAAAGTAATGCATCATTTCACCAATGATAGAGATTTCCCAGTGTTCATGCATTTAATGACACATCACCAAAAATCACATTTGTTAACATTACCACAGATCCCAGTGGAAACTGTTGTCAGCTCTAGGAAGCTGTCTGGCTGCCATGGGGAGGCACATGTTTGCCAGAATCCTGGTTTTCCTCTGAGAGCTTCCATTCCATCCAGACAACAAGTGCTGTCAGGGGTCAACTGCCTGTTGACTCTCCTTGAGGGAGAAGCTCAGGCTCATGTGAGAGAGTGTTTGCCAGTTCACCACACCTCAGTCATCATAGGTTCTGTGTCTCTCATTCTCTTAAGAGAACTTGCTGTTCTGTGAAGAAGTGGCTGACTCAGCCTTCACAGGTCACTTTCCTGGGCCCATGATACTTGGGATGAATGTAGCAGAAGTGTGTTTGTGCACTTTCCCAGTCACCATAGGAGATATGTTGTTTTTTATTCTCCATTTTCATTAAGGACAGTTAAAAAAATTAATTCATTTGTAAATGAATTCAAGATATGTTTATCTTTTTATTTTTTATTTTTCAATTATCTTTGATGTAAAATATTAAAATGGGTTCTGTACAACTCTGTTTACATGTTTATGTAACATACAAACTGATCACCCCAATAAACCCAGTGCCCACCTGATACCATTGGTAGTTATTACAATATTAATGACTGTATTGTATTCCCTGTGCTGCACTTTAGTTCCCTATGACTGTTCTGTAATGACCAGTGTGTCCTTCTTAATCCCTTCTCTTTTTTCTCCCAGTCCCTTCAGTCCCATACCATCTGGCAACCAGCATCTGTTCCATGAATCTGTGAGTCTGTTTCTGTTCTGCTTGATTACTTCATTTTTCACATTCCACATAAACGTGCAATCACCTGGCGTTTGTCTTCCTCTGTCTCACTTATTTCACTCAGCACCACACCTTCCATTCATCTAGTTGCCAATGGCAAGATTTCATTCTTTTTATGGCTGAGTCATATTCTGTTGTACATGTGCACCACTTCTCGATCAAATCATCTGTTGATGGACACTGACTTAGGTTGCTTTCATATGTTGGCTTTTGTAAGTGATATTACAAGGAACATAGGGATGTGTATGTCTTTTTCATTTAGTGTTTCAGGTTTTTCAGATAAATACTCAGAAGTGGAATGGCTGGGTCCTTCCTTGTCTCTTGGTATAGCCTTTGTTTTAAAGTCTGTGTTTTCTGGTATAAGTATTGCTACTCCAGCTTTAATTATTTGTTTCCATTTTCATGAAATATCTTTTTCCATCCCTGTGCTTTCAGTCTGTGTGTGTCTTCCTATCTGAAGTGGTTCTCTTACAGGCAGCATAAGTGAGGGTCTTATTTTCTTATCCATTCAGTCACCATATATCTTTTGATTAGAGCAATTAATTCATTTGCATTTATACTAATTTATTTTTATTTTTTTTAATTTCTGATACATATATAGTTATTTCTATTTTATTATTCATATTTCTTCTTCTTTTTCTTCTTCTTCATGAAGACCCTTTACATTTCTTGTGCTACTGGTTTGGTGGTGATAAACTCTATTAGCTTTTTCTTGCCTGGAATGCTCTTTATTTGTCTCTTGATTAAAAATGATAGCTCCTTGGTTTTCATTACTTTGAATATTTCTTGTCATTCTCTTTTGAACTGAAAAGTTTTTGCTGATAAATCATCCTACCATCTTATGTGAGCTGGCTTGTTGATAATTAAGTGCTTGTATCTTGGTGCTTTTAAAATTCTCTCTTTGTCTTTAGCCTTTGTCATTTTCTTTCATTGTTTTTAATTTTTTTTTTCATTTTACCCGTTGTCATTTTCATTACATGTCTTGGAGTGGGCTTCTTTAGATTTATGTTGTTTGCGACTCTGCACTCTGGAACTCAAGAGTTGACAAATTTTAGGTTAGGTAATAGTTAATAAGCTTAGTAATGAACACCTGTAAAACACTATTGTTTCAGGCACTGAAGGAACCACCCACCTGAACCCAGGTAACAGAGGGATTCCATCTTTGTGGCCCAGGGGGACTGCAAAAGATCAAGATCATATCTGAGCCTTGTGCTGCAGGGAGACACAGCCACCAACCAGGACACAGACAAAAAATCACAAGTCAACAGATGAAAGAATGCTATGAATATTGCTTTTATGTGATTAACATTTTCCCTGAAGGCAACGGTGTGGCTTGGCTTCTGTGCCCTGAGGAGCAAATTCAAAGTCAAACTAGAATTTCCTTGTAGCATTCCAGCAAGGCAGATTTAAGAAAGCCTATATGGTCAATTACTATTTTTTAAAAGGTTTTATTTATTTATTGTTAAAAAGAAGGGAAGGGAGGAAGAGATGGAGAGAAACAACCATGTGTGGTTGCCTCTCCCTTACTTCCTAATGCAGACCTGGCTCACAACCCAGGTATGTGTCCTGAGTGGGATTTACCAGCAACCCTTCAGTTTATAGATCGGCACTCAATTCTGTGAACCACACCAGCCAGGACTCAATTACTATTGTTGTGTTTGTGCAAATAATTAGGCCAAATTAACACTAGAGTTAATGCAATCTCTTTGATAAAAAAGAGGGCATTTTAGGGAGGGAAATTGTGTTTCTATGGAAATCATAACATTCAATTGTGGGTCTTGGGCTCCAGTTACATTTTTATTTTTCACCTACAAACTGAATTGGATCCTGAATTTTTCTAGTTTTCTTTCAACCAAATATTTCATTTTTCTTTCATCTTTTGACTTGGGATTCTTGAGAACCGCTGATGCAGTGCCAGCCATACAGAATTCACCTGTGCACCTGACGACATCACCAGACATTTAAACTGCACACAGAAAGGATCTGTCACACTGTCACTGCTCACTGTCATTCCAGCAAAGGCCTTGCTTTGGAAATCTCCTCTAACAGCCTTGCACACTCAGAAACTGGAGAGGATTTTCTGTGTTCATTAACCCCTGTGTTCTTCCTGTTTTCATGGAGTGCATGCCAATGACCTTGTTTACTTCGTTGCTTGTGCCCACACTAGAGGCCTCTCTAGAAAAGCCTGTCTGCATCTCCACCTCCTGAAATGAGACTCGGTGGTTTGACTGAATGGGCTTGTTGTCAGGACTAGATGTGAGACAGGAGAGTGAGGAGGTAGGATAATTCTTGGATGAGTGGGATGAGGAAACTGACACAAGAAAGTTAAACAAGGCCAAAGAATGTGAGCAATTCACAGCCAGGTAGTGATTTACAGGAACTACCTCCCTAACCAAGAACACTGAGAGCAAAGGGTTTATGTTCTCTTCCCTGGCCATAAACCACAGGACTCAGGGGAAGACAGGAGGAGGAGTCTGTTACAGAGAGGCAGCAGTGGCACAAAGGACAGGGAGCTTGGGGAGACACTGAGGACTCCCCTTTTAGCTCCTCCTCCCCTTAGTGCCAAGAGAAACACCACCTTACCCACCCCACAACCCCCAGGAATTTCCCCCTTCCAATTCCCATTTTTCCCCCATATATACTTACTTCTGAAAGCTCAAGATAAGGTGGATGTTAAGGTTTAAACCCACCCCCTTCTCAGACTGCTGGCCTCTGACATTAAAAGCACAATTATAAATAATCCCTGTGTCTTCTTTTTGGCTGAGTGGCGACAGACAGCACAAGCCCGACCTCGGTTGCCTTATGGTTTCAATTCTGGTGACCCAGATGTTGAAGAGTTTTCCTTGGGGCAGCCTCTCACCATTTACAGACCCCACCAAGTGTTGAGCCTGCTGGAGCAAAAAGGGAAATTTGCAGCTGAGTGCTGGAAGAATGGGCAGGTACCAGGTTATTCCTCTCGACCACCCCAATGTCTCCCTCAAAACAGTGACTAAGTTGAACCCTGACTCTTCTCCCAGGGCCTGACTTGGCTGCGCTAATACATGACTGAGCTGAGATCACTGATGAAGTATCTTCTAGCAGAATTGATGCACAGGACAATCCTCCAGAAGAAGCAGACTAGACTCTCTGTGCAGATGGAAGCATTTACATGGACACAGGAAACACAGAGGCTGGTTATGCAGTAGTGAGGTTTGAAGGAGGAGTGGAGGACCAGGACTCACTTCCAGGAACCTGTGCTCAGAAAGCTGCACTGATTGAATTGAGGAAGATGCTGGAATTGTCACAAGAAAATAGTTTGAATGGGTGTGCCTCCTCGAGGTACACTTTCCTGATTTGGCTTGCACATGGTTCCATCTGGAAGGAAAGATGACTATTAACCTCTAGTCAAAAGGAGATTAAGCATGCAGCAGAAATTGTAAAATTATTAGGGGCTGCTCAGGTACCTTTATAGGTGGCAGTCATGCACTGTCCAGGACATTAGAAAGAGGACACTGGAGTGGCTAGAGGAAGCATTCTGGCTGATGGAGCAGCAAAAGAGGCAGCTAAAGGAACACTTATAATGCTTTTGGTACCTCTTGTAGACTTGTCAGAATTTGACTCTGAATATTTGACTGCAGACTTAGAGAAGACAAGAGCTGGGGTTTTGATGAAGAAGGTCCTGACAGGAGATGGAGAGAGACTAAAGAAGGAGTCATACTGCTTCCTGAACATTTAGTAGAGCCAGTCATGAAGCATTTGCACGAGGCCACTCACTATGGAAGAGACTCATTAACCACCTATGTCAAGGTGTGACTCATAGGTCCTGGACTTTCTAAGGCCACACAAAAAGTAATTGTTGGGTGTGTTGTGTGCCAGAAGTATATCCCCAAGACAGATCCCCAGTAAACGATACAAGGAAACCATACCAAGGACAGAGCCCATTGGAGAACAGGAAATAGACTTTACCCAGACACCAAGGGTCCAAGGGTGGAAATATTTGCTAGTCTTTGTTGACACCTTTTCAGGATGGGTAGAAGCTATCCTACTAGACAGAGAAATCCTCAAAAGCAGTAAAAGCCTTACTGAGGGAAATAATTCCTTGCTTTGTCCTCCGTGGCAGCATCCAGAGTGATAATGGACCTGCATTCATTTCATAAATTACACAGAAGGTTAGTAAATTTTTAGGAATCTAGTGGAGACTCCACACAGCATGGAGAGCTCAGGCTTCTGGGAAAGTAGAAAAGGTGAATCACACCTTGAAGAAAAATGTAGCCACGCTGTGTCAAGAAACTCATCCATTGGGATCAAGCTTTGCCTCTTGCCCTGCTCAGTATAATGGTGGCTCCTCGAAGTGGGATTTGGCTGAGTCTTTATGAGAGTTTTTAAGGGCGGCCATTTCAGGCTATGATTGGGGTGGGAGATATGAATATTGATCCAGAAGTGAAGGTAAAGAAATAAGTACAACATTTAAGTCAGAACTTAGTTGTAACTAATGACATTTATTGTATTAGGGACCTCTGCCCCACAGGTTCCCTACATTCCTCTGAGTCTGGAAGTAAGGTTCTACTTAGACCTTGGATGACAGGATCACCAGACTGCTGCATAAAGGAAAAGTGGGCTGGACTTTGGGACATGCTCCTCACCAGCCCCACCTCAGTGATGTCAGCAGGAATGAACCTTGGACTCCTGACACCTCAGTAAAGAAAGCACCGGAATAACGATGGACCAGTGACGACAGGGAGACCTAAAGGTATTTTTTGAAAGTCGTGGCTTATATTCTTTTCATTACTTTTTATTTAACCCCATGTATGGAAAAACAATCCTTTTAAACCAGATTAAAATATTTGGGTATACTTAGCAAAAAAAGCTCTAAATATCTCTGACTTCTGTCTTGCAGGAGGAACCTGTGTCAAACAGACCTTCACTTCAGGTTTTGTAGATGTTTGTTCTGTACTGGAGAGCCATGGAAATCATACTTTGTTTCAGCATACCAGCAAGAGAATAACCTATCTGATATTTATAATCAGGGACCTGCTATCACTCTAAAGGACACGAAAATGTTTTCCTTAAAAGTCATTAATGCAGCCCCAGCAGGAGCAGGTGCAGCTTTTGTCAACTGTACCAAAAACCATTTTGTGCTTCCGCAGACGTGAAGATGAGTTGCATCATCACCACTGTGTCTTATGGCTTTGGCCGCATCAAATTGCCTGCAGGATGGTTTCTGTCAATAATATGCAGAAGGACTGTTACTCCCATGTTCCTGCAAACAGCGTTGGGGGACCACACTCTCTGGGGAAAGGATGGTGTTTATGTCTCAGAAGCCCCATGCCACCTGGGCTCAATGGGAACTCTCCCTGGCACTTGATTGTGACAGTAATTTGCACCTTTTCAGCTGCACTGAATATATGTCTTTGACTGTATTTCTAATGCCAGCCATGGCAACCTCACTGAATACAGAAATACGTAGATTAGCCTGTGCTGTGGCAAAGGCTTTGAGTGCCACCTGTCAGGCCATAACGGTCCTCAGTGAAGAACTAGGACAAGTTGGAGAAGCAGCATTAGAGAATCGTGCCAATATGGACTTCCTCCTTTTAAACATAATCATGGATGGGAAGAATTTAAAGGGCTCTGCTCTTTGAAACTGCCTGATAATTCACAGCCCATGGAGCATAAAGTAAAGCAAGTAAAGGAAGTGGTGTCTGGGATAAAACAACCAGAGGGGCTCTTTGGTGCTGATTTGTCTAAACTAACCTCATGGCTACTAGAAACACTGCTCTTAGTGAGGCACTCATTGTTTTTACTCTTGTCATTGTTTCAGTACTGTAGGTTGTTGTGACTTACAATGCATTCCCTTATATAGACCTGTGATTAAGTGTTTTCCTGAATGGGGCGGGGGTTGGGGAAGCACAGAAAGAATCACAGGTCAGCACATGAAAACATGCTGCAGCTTTTATGTTTTTAACCGTATAATAATGTTGACAGGGGAAGGTAACGGGTGTCAGTGTTCTTCTGGCAAAGATCCAGAGGAATGCCTGGGGCAGAGGGCTGTGTGCATCGCTGGGGCAGGGGGAGCACACCCTTGGGGCCTGAGACAGGACCTGCCCAGAATGTGGATGGCTATCTCAGGAGGATCTGTGGGCGCAGGGGCCCCTCTTGATTGGGGTTGTCAAGACGTGGGGCAAGTCTGTGACTGGGCATCTCAGGAAATACCTCAGGACGCAGCAGACAGGAGCGAGGGTGAGGGGTGATAGGAAAGAGGCTGCCTTCCCTTCTGTTAGCCAGCCCAGGAGCTGCTTGGTAGTGTGTGAGCTGCACTGTGTCTCGTTTCTGTCTGTGCTGAGACAACACGCAGTGTGGTGTTGGTCTGTCTCACATCGCCGTGGTCTCCGGATGTCCTTGTCTGATGCTTATGTTTTGAGAGACCAGGTACAGTGCAACCCAGAAAAAACCCAGCGTAGCAGTGAGCACCAGGCCAGCTGCTGGCAACACTGGGCCTCCCTCTCAGCGCCAGACCTGTTCTGATGTTGGGGCTGCTGTTCCTGCATTCTTAAATTCTGTCTTTAGACATATGTACAACCAACCACTTTCACTGGGTCCCTTGGCAGTTGATGTCCCAGGCCGTGCCCCAGGCTGAGCAGTCCTCCCTGGGGTGGGGGCTGAGGACAGTGAAACTAAGGAAGGACTTAGGGTAGAAAAAGCAGTGGAGAGCCTGGGTGCTGCTGTACTTGTGCTCCCCAGAGAAGATCAGGAGAATGAGTGAGCAGAGGTGGGGCTGCGGTTATCTCCCAGAGAACAAAGGTCACAAAGAGAGAAGGGCTGGACTGGGAGGTCAGAGAAAAGGGAGACCTTGGAGCTGGGTGGGAGGGTTAGCCTGGGAGGAACTGCCCCTGCTCTCCTGGTTGCATGTCCCCACTAGGGGGCCATAGAGTGAAGGAGGAAGTAAGGAGCTCACACCCAGGAGGGGGCAAGTGTGCTCTAGAGTGAGGGGGCCCTGAGTCTTTGTCCTGAAGGTTTTACAGCTCTTCTGTGGGTGAGACCCTTAGAGGAGGGTTTCAGCAGAACATTCACCAGCTTTCCAGGTGAATTTTTAATATGATAATGTGTGGGAATGAGCACATAGTGGGGTTTGGGGAATATCTTGGTCTGTTGTACTGTTTTACTTTTATCTTGAGTCTGTCTGGTTCCAATGGCATTTATTTTCTATTTGTTTCCTGACTTCATTTGTCCTTGGGGTTGTCTGGCACAAATGGCATTAATTGGGTTTCTGTTCTTTGTTTTTCCCTATCAGGGTGAATTAAGTTGTGTATTCTTTTCTTAGGGAGCAGAGATACAAACCATTTGTTCTGAAGTGCCTTGGTTAGGGGAGATAATATCTTGAAATTCACCAGCTGGCTGTAAGTTCAAATTGTTTTGGCTTGCTTAATTTTCTTGTCTTAGTTTCCCCATTCCTCTTGCCTAGGAATTTTTTTTTTAGCTTCTTACTCTCCTGTCTCACTATGGTTCTGCACTCCATGCAAGTGAACTGTTGCAAAGTTCCAGAATGTTTTGTGATAGGAGGCTGCTGGGCTCAGAGCTCAGGAGGACATCAAGGGGCAGTGTACGTCAGCTAATTAGACCACAGTCAAGTTCATCATCCAGATGGATTTCGAGGCTTCCAATGTACAATGGTACCTAGGTACTTGTCAGCTTCAGAACTTGTCAAACCTGGTACTGAATAGAGTAATTACAACTGATGGGTTCCTAGGAATGATTTACAGGAAACTCCTATTGATGATGCTGATTAAATTTGGTTACAGAGGGATCTCATCTGAAGGATGAACAGGGACATTACTGAGAGGGATATGCAGTAACTTCCCTGGTGGACATAATTGAGAGCTCTCAGCAACTGGAAGTAAAACCTTCCTGGCAAGCTGAACTCATTGCTCTAACTGGGGCTTGTCACCTGTCCAAAGGTCAGTAGCCAATGTTTACACTGAGAATTGTGTGCACTTGGTGTAGCCATGACTGTGGGATGATATGGAAATAGGGAGGCCTCTTTACTACCTCAGAGCAGCCAATATACATGGAAAACTGGTTGCAGAATTATTAGATTCTGCACAGGAACCAAAAACAATAGGTAACTATCAAAAACTCCAGGGCATTCTAAAGCTGCCACCATGGGAGTGAAAGGAAGTCATTTTGCCGACAGTGAAACTAGACAAGCAGCATTGAACAGAAAAATTATCCAGACCCAAGAATGTACCTTCTTTGTATTAAATCAATAAAAAATTATCTTTTACAGTTTCAACAGACAGCTAAGGAGGGAGAAAAGAGAATCTGCAAGAAAAAGGGGGAAGCTTTGACCCAGGCAGAGAGAGGTGGCTTGGATGCAATCAGAACCTATGTTACCTGTAGGGGCCCAACTCCCTGCACTAGAACCTGTACATGAACCACCACACTGGGGTCCTGGGAAGGTGATTTCATGGAGTGAACAATGTCACTGGAGACCTTCTCCTGCTGTAGCTCATGAGGAAGACAGTAGATGTCCTGTCTGTCCAAAGTACAGCCCAGGAACCCACTCCCTGGATCCCAAGGACATTTCCCACTCCTGTGGGTCCACTTGATGTTTGGCATTTCATCCATATGCCATCGTGTCAGGGACACAAATGTACATGAGTGATGACTTGTGAGTTTCCTCACTGGGTTGAGGTGTTGCCTTGCAGGAGAGCAACAGCCTTAATAACTGGCAATTCTTGTTAGAAAGAATAACCCCCAGTAATGAATTTTTCTTTGAGTTACATAGTAAGTGAGGGACTTATTTCACTGGGCAGGTCACAAAATCTGTCTGGAACCTTTGGCACCTTCTGCACCACTTGCACATGCCCCTCACCCCTGCCCTCTGGACTGAGGGATGCACCAATGGGACATCAAAATTCAACTGAACAGAACCCCAGGAGCCTTCACTCTGCCCTGGACAGAAGCTCTCCCTAGAGTGCAGCTCAACCTGAGAGCCACGCCCTTTGGTGAACATGAATCTTCTCCTTTGGGATTGGTCTCTGGCCTCCTTGTGCATCTGGATGAAGGGGCCTATCAACCAATTTTGCTTAAAGGAGACCTTCTACATCACTGTTGAGGGATGATTAACCAGCTTAAAAAACTGATAAATTGGTAACCCATTCATTGCACACTGCACTTCTGGGAGACACAGTTTTCAAGGATCATGGCTTACAACCAGGAGATTTAGTCTCTTGGATAAGACATCAAATCAAGGACTCTCTCCAACCTCATTGGAGGGAACTTACCAGGTACTACTAACTAACCCATGTGCAGCCCAACTCAAAGGAGTTAATTCATGGGATTCCTTTTGTTTTCAAGTTTGCCATCCAGCATGGATTTTAAGGCCTCCACTGTGTCAGGATTAATTAGAGTTTGGAGACAGAATGTGCAGCCAGAGTAGGACCCTGGCTCTGTTACTCTGACACTGTCGTGGGGCAGATGGGCCATTAGGAGAAATGACAAACAGAAATGTAATCATGACCCAGTGCTGTGAGGGAAAGTTTCCTGATATCACAGAAGCAGATAACCAGGAGATGTACGGGTCTCCTTCCTGTGGTCTCACTATTATCTGAAAGACATATAAGATAATTGCATCTGAAAGAGAACAATTATACACAATCATACAACAGGAAAGATCTCTTGGAAATTAAAAATACCATCATAGAAATTAATAAATCAGTAGGTGACCTGGAAGATTCAAGCTGTTCTCCTCCTGAGTCATACAAATGGAAAAATGTGTGTGAGCTGGAGAAAAGACCTATTAGTCTGTCAGTCATAAGATTACAACAAGTTAAAAATGAGAGTTTTAAAACAGTATGAAAAATAAAAATAAATTTATGATGAGTAGGAAATGATTTAAAAATTTTCCAAGAGTATTTCTTAAAGTTTACAGATAAAAAGTTACATTTTTGAATGGCCTAATCACATGCTTCTAGAGCAGATAAAAACAGACCCACACTGGGACACATGACGATGGAATTTCAGGAAGAGGGTGGGAGAGACCTTGAAAACTTCAAGAGGCAGCATACATGAATCTGGAGACTAGAAGATGTTGTTGCAATACCTTCCGATTTCTGAAGAAAAGAATATTTTTAACACAGAGTACCACATTAAGTCAAGATGTGAATAATGGCGAGGATAGCCTACAGTTTCTTCATGTGTTTGGAGTTTTCATAGTTAGCTTTTCACATTCCCTTTGGAAAATACTACCAGGCAAAGTGGGAAGAATGAGGAAGTAAACCAAAAAAGAGGAACATGTGGGATCCAGGTGATAGGGGAGCCAGAACAGGAGAGGCCAGGGCTACCCAAGATGTGGTACAGAGCACCCAGGGTGTCTGTCTAGCTCCTGGTGTGCAGGGACCCAGACCACCTGTGGCAGGACCTAGGGCTGTGGACAGGTGTCTTCAGAGATGAAAATGGTTGGAAACTGGATGTGTTCAAATGCATAATCATGAAGATGTAGAAACTGGCGAGAGCAGTGGAATGAATGTGTGAAACCTGACTGAACAACCCCATGGCTGACATTGAACCAGATGCAATGACCAACCACCCCCTACCCTAGTGCTGACCAATCAATGGAGACCTCGACCCTAAGTCCCTCAGTCCCCCATGCAACCATCCCCTAGAAGCCATCAGAGATCCAGGTCTGAGAGCAACAAATCACCTGTGACTCCAGGTTTGGTGCCACTTACTTAAATAAACATTTACTTTCTTTTTATTTCTTTTTTAAAGGACATTATTTTTTCATTGCTTACAGAAAAAGAGGAAGGAAGAGAGAAAAACATTGATGTGAAAGAAAAACATGAATTTATTTCCTTCCATAGGCACCCAGACCAGGGATCATATGCACAACCTAGGTACGGGCTCTGACCAGGGATCTTCATTTACAGGACGATGCTTCAACCAACTGAGCCACACCTGCCAGGGCTAAACCTTTACTTTCTTTGTTGCAAACTCCTGTTTGCATTTGATTGGGCTTTAATGTGTACAGGTGAATGAACGAACCCCTTTAGTTTAGCAATATTTGTCGTTTATAACTTTTAACATTTTATCATTTTTGTAGTGAATTTACATTCATCATATAAATTGCAGGTTATCTATATCCACATAATTAATTTAAAAAGCTTTGTTTACAAGTAGAGAGGGGAAGGCAGATGAGTAGGAAAGTCAAGAGCTCAGCCCAGGGCTGACAGTGCTGGGCTCCATGTCTGGACTCTGGGCAGTGAACTTACACACTTTCTCCCACTCCCCACTCAGGGCACTGCCCTCTGTGGAGGGCAAGCAGGGTCTTTCCCTTCTTCTGGGTGTGGTCATTCATATCTCATCAACTCTCTGTTGCTTTGAAGAAGTTGGTTTTTGTACTACACATGGCATTTTGAGCTATTTTCTGAAACGGGAGGATTTGTCCATAGAGTCCAGCCAAGTTTTTCAGGAATGGAATTTCTAAGACAAAAACAGTTGGTCCCAGAGAGAGGATCAGAATCTGAACGTTAAATTGTGATGTGAGGATGGTCTGTCAGGAGTTTTATAAGTGAAGGGATTTTATGTAATTTGTTCTTTGCAAACATTATTCATGCACATAGAAGAGGTTTCAAAAGACGCTCAGAAATATACGAAATAAATGAGCCACATTGCCCTCCTCCCTCAGTCACCTAAGTCCTCTCCCAGGAAACATTCACAGTGAGTCACTTCTGATTCCTCCTCCCAGGAAAATCTACCTGTGCATTAGTGTTGCTGTTATGTCTGTAAAAAGAGCTCAGGCCACAGACTGGGAGAAAATGTTTGTAATTCAGTTCTTTTAGAATATACATAAGAACCCTCGAACTCAACAATAAGGAAGCAATAACTCAATAAAAATTATCAAAATTCTAAACAGACTACCCCACAAAAGAATTTATGCCTACCTTGTCCAGGTGGTTCAGCTGGTTACAGGGTCATCACAAGAACCAGAATGTTGTGGGTTTGATCCCTGGTCAGAGTGCCTAGGGGAGGTAAATTGACTCTCCCTCTCTCACATACACTCTCTTTCTCTCAAGTAAATGAACATCCCTTTGGGTGACCATTTTTTAAGGCTTACCATAGGACAGTATGCCTTGCTGTGGCTGCAGCAGCCTCATATGTGTGTTTACTGAGTGTCCTGATGTTGTCATTTTATGTTGTGGTGATTTAAACCCAACTTGGTTTGTACAATAAGTGAGTGCAGGCTTGCAGCCCAGGAGCAACAGGCTGAGCCCTGCAGTCCAGGTGAGCAGTAGGGAGACCATCCAGGTGTGAGTGCCTCTGTGCTGTTTGCACAACCACAACACTGTATAGCCACACGTTTCTCAGGGTGGATCACCACCATTAGGCGGCACATGAGTGAATGGAAGTGCATCAAATAAACACAGTGGGCACCTTACACTTACACAAGGTTGTGTGTCAATTATATTTGAATTTAAAAATAAAGGTCATGGTGGATTTTATGTACAACATTGGCATTCAGTGTAAGATCACTAAACAGTGTAACTAAGAATATTACAAACACTGACACCCACAGATTATATAGTCAAGGGTCACTTCCAACAGTTCATGACCCCAGGAGCTCTAGGATCCCTGAGCATCTGCAGTGAGGGGTGAAGGGCAGGAGACCAGGAAGTCATCTAGGAGAGGTCTGCACCCACCAGAGACAAGGACCCACTCACACAGTGAGGTAAAAAGTGAAAAAGGAATTGAGCACATAGGAGCTGACACAGGTGACCACCAGTATCAGGATGGTGTGGGTGGCTCTGGTCTCTGGAGGGCACTGGTGGCGGCTGCCAGGGTGTGATTGTGCTGCAGCCTCTAGTGGTGTCTGTGCAGGTGAAGCACCAGGGAGAGGCTGGATCACACCACGGGGACAATGAACATGACACAGGACATGACCACAAGATGGCAGCCTCAGGCACATCTGGATGCGGGGCCAGAGATGGTCGTTACTGGAACACCCTCAGGAGCATGGGGCAGGAGGCAAAGAAAGTGTCCCCAGTTCCCTGTGGAGGATCTGACTTAGAGTCACCTTGTCAGCCGGGGGCTCCAGTCACAGCATTTCCCACTGGACCATTTCCTTCAGCTCCTTCTCTTCTCAGGGCTCTGTCCTCAAGTCCCTCACATGGTCATCCCCTGTGACCTGAGGCTGGTCTTCCTGTGCATTCAAGTGTCACAGCTCTTGCTGCTCACAGTCTCAGGTGTGTTTAGTCTGGAAAATACCCCCAATTGAAGCCAATGTCTTCCTGCTCAGGGCCTGGGGTCTCCTTCTGTCCATGGGACCCTAAAGCACACAGTAATACCTGTCCATCACCTGTGGTGTCCTGTGCTGGAGTCTGTCACTGGACCAGCCTGTCCTGGTGTTCTGGATGATGGCTGTGGAGAGAAGCCTTCCTGGTCATACACACTGGGATTAGGACAAACCAATGATGTGGACATACAGAGGGATAACATTAAAATTGATCACTGCAATATTCAATTAATAGTAGGAAATGTCAGTTGATAATCAGATCTTAGAAACCAGCCCCACCCACCAGCACACTGGCCCAAAGTCCTTCTGAGACACCACAGGGAACAAGGGGCACAGTCCACTGTTTCTGCCACTCCTTCTGCTGTGAGGTAGTGCACTGGATACATGGACCTGTCACATTATGGACAGGGGTCGTTCAAGCTGAGACAGGCAGGTGGGACATCTAGGGCTTCTGTGCAGCATCCAGCTATGGTCCCTCCCGGGGAAATAAAAATGCTCTGCACCTGACCTCTGGTCTCCTTCCGTCCCCACGTATGTGACCCTCTTCCCTCTCTTCTGCCACCACCTCTCCCCTTCTGGTGACCACCATCCTGTTGTCTGTGTCTGTGAGTTTCTTTCTATTTGTTGTGTTTATTGCTTTGTTAATGGGCACCTGGGCTGCTGCCAGAGCTTGGCTATTGTAAATAATGCTGCAGTGGACATACGGGCACATATCACTTCAAATTAGTGTTCAGGATCTCTTCAGATAAATACCCAAAAGTGGGATCACTGGTCAAAAGACACTTCCATACTTAATATTTTGAGGAAACTCCACACGGTTTCCCACAGGGGCTGCACCAGTCTGCATTCCCGCCGACAGTGCAAGAGGTCCCTTCTCTCCACATCCTGGCCAGCACTGGTTTGTTGCTTTATTGAAGGAAGATTTTCCCACAAGCATGAACTGATACCTCATTGTGGTTTTAATTTGCATGTCTCTGATGATTAGTGACGTTGAGCATTTTTTCATATGTCTGTTTACCATCTGTAAGTCCTGCTAGGAGAAGTGTCTGTTCCAGTCCTCTGCCCATTTTTTTTCAGTCCTCACCTGAGGACATGCTTATTGATTTTAGAGACAGAGGAAGTGGGAGGAGAGAGATAGAAATGTTGATGTGAGAGTGAAACACCAATCGGTTGCCTCTGGTCCAAGCCTCCAATCAAACCCTCAGCCACCTCAGAGGGACTGGAAGATGCTCCTACCCACTGACTCTCCAGGTGGGGGCTGCCCATTGTAAAATCGGATTGTTTCATCTCCCACTTCCCTGTGAGCACCCGCGTCCTTGGATTAAGATGGGTCTCCTATGGGCAGCATAGAGTTGGGCCTTGTTTTCAACCCACTCAGCTTGTCTGTGCACCAGCTTTCGGTTGGTGAGTTTGTCCGTGTCCATTCAGGTGATTATTGACCTATGAGGACTCTCTGCAGTGAGTTTACCTTTGGTTTCTCCTCGCTTTG